>NC_089820.1:50609718-50762274 GCF_029633855.1 Hoplias malabaricus
AATGGTGATGTGTGAACCCTGCAGAGCGCTGACTGGCCAGAGCCATGTAAATCACCATGAACTGCAGAGCTCATTCAAATCCAGCATAAACTCGCCACTTGTAAAATCTCTTAAGATACAGTAGCTTTCACATTTATTTTTATTAGACTCACAACGGCAGCTCACAACATTACAGCAGGGAAAGGCACAGCCAATCACTCTGGCCATATGTGTTACTCTTTCTGCACCTCTAGGTTAATGAGTTGTTATCAGAGGGGATCACATTATTGGTGAGGACAATTCAGTAATCGCTGGATATTGGTGGGAACACATCATTTCCATCCATGCTAATTGTACACCCTTCCTATTTGCATTCTTAACTTCTAAGATGTTCTGAGCAATTTGTTGCTGTATAGCTTTCTGTACCTGATGAAATAGACTTAAATCTGTCACAATACACAGCCATGGAAAATATTATGCCATTATTGAAAAAAGACGACTATTAGACGTATTTTGGACATCCATTGACGTTATTAATTGGTCCCAAAATAAATGACTTATTTAAAACGCATTTTGGATGTTATATTTGGACGTCAATATTATGTACATTATGCCAAATATCAGGAAATATTACCTGTAAAACAGCGGTGAAAGTAAGTGTCCTAAGGGTTAAAAATTTGGAAGTGAGTTCCCTAAAAAAAATGTGTGCTGGTTTTACATAAATATTGTGTACTGTCAGTTGGCCTCTGCTTCAGAGACTGTTGTATCATATACTGTATCATTAATCTATTACCAGACTTTCATATCATAAAACTGTACAATACATGTATAACTATAATAACATCAATATTATATGCTTTGCATTGGTCTCAAAAGAACTGACTATAAAATTCTGCCCCTCACTTTTCAGTGTGTTCAGGAAAATGCACCTGGATTATCTCAAGGAGCTTCTTATACCCTTTAAATCGAAATGCCATCTCAGGTCTACCACTAATCATCTTCTACTTTTCAGAACTAAACCGCATAGAGTGGATGATTGTTCTTTCTGTTCAGCTGCCCCTCGCCTTTGGAATGCCCTTCCTGAATGTCTGAGGGTTCCACAGTCATTGACTTTTCTCAGAAACAGCTTCAAGACATTTTTATTTAGAAAGGCCTTTTCTGAAATTTTATTATGTGACACAGTGTGCAGCATGGCCATATTTTATTTTATTAAGAAAAGACATTTATTAAATATTACGAGAAATTGCTGCTTTGACTGAGCTTTTTGTCTTTGGTGGTTTTGGGGGATTTTTTCATTTTTCCATTTTTTGTTTTTGTCTATACTGTCTCTTATTAAATATTATGTTTTTATGATTGTATTGAGTTACCTGAAGTCACATTGAGATTAAAAGCCTAGCATTGCCATTAACGTTATCGTGATGGACTCATTTCATTAGTGAACTTGATTCTAATGGCCCTTTTCCACTGCATGGGACCTACACAACTCGGCTTGGCTGTTTTGCTTTTCCGGGTTAGTTTTCAGTCCCAGCTCACTCCAGGTTCCAACCGTGCAAAGCGCAAAGCGCTCGGCTTTCCTCTCAATCATTCCCGCAGCTTCACAGTGCTTTAAACAGCGTGGACGCTGAACGTCCACAGAGTTCAATAGCGAAGCAGCGAAGTGCAGCGAAACGAGACGAGTCATTGGATAAATGCCCAGACGCTCAGCTTCTGCATGATGATTGGATAATCTGTCTGAGGCTGAATCCCTTTTTGATTGACAGCAAAATGAGCGAATCAGCGATCCTTTGGTGTAAAGATCCGTGGGAGCATTACATTTTCATTCTGTTCTGAGTTGAACCGGAGACTTTCTTCGGCATTTTGTTTGTTAAAAACTAGCGACTAGCGACAAATTGAGCTTCTATTTCTGGTGGAGTTTTTTGTAGCTGCTTGTGTTTGGAGACTGACTTCTATCACTCTTTCTGACTTCTATCGCAGTTTCTGTCCAGCGGGTGCTGCTGAGCCCCTCCACCGTCACAAAGCACCCACAGGCGCACACACTTCACATGGGCCAAGGCCGTTTAAGCAACCTAGCTCTGCTGGCCATTGAGAGGACACTAGTCAAGTCCCTGGAAAAGACGCCTTGTTGGTACGACAGGGTCACGGATCATTTTCTTGAAAAGGAACGGAGGGTAGAATTTACGTATAAATAAACCAACACATTTTATGATGTAGGCCGAAATTGAGCTTCCCCTCCTTGAAAGACCAGCATCCGCCACTGCTCTTAAGATACAGTAGCTTTCACATTTATATTTATCAGACTCACAACAGCAGCTCCTATGCTTATATGCTCCTTGGGCCGATGACCCAAAAATTTCCAGAGAAAGCGGAACATGCAACAAGGAAAATTGATCTGTGAGAACTCGGGTTCAGCGACGTGTTTAGTCCAAAAAACAACAACACATGAATACACAAGGAGTAAACAGCACCTAACATTACTGCCAATGTTGTTGTGTTTTGCAAAGCCAGCAATTCCTGTTAAAGACAGTGTTTTGCGACGTCACCAGCTCCATTTCGCCGGACAGCCCTGTCAGTGGAAAAGCTCTAAGTAAGCCGAACCTAGCCGAGTTGTGTAGAGACACACCCATGCGGTGGAAAAGCACCATGAATGACTTACACGTCTTCTTTACCAGAAGTTACATGAAGTCACATTGAGATTATTAACTAAATGAAAGGTGAAACATAAATAAAAGACATTATTGTTATTATTATTGTTGTTGTTGTTGTTGTTGTTACTTCAGTTGCACTTGCATTGTGTTGCACCATGGTCCTGAAGGAATGCTGTTCCTCTGCTGAAGCTGGAATCACAGTAAAACCTCTCTTGAGTCCTGATTTGGAAAAACGCCTCTTCTGTAAATGTACAGTGAAGACATCAGAAATATGACCGAGGGTTGTAACTATTCTACAAGTCCTGGCAGTTTAAACTGGACTTAAAAGGCTGAGATGCGAGATGTTCGTGTGATTGCTGCTTTTGTAGTATGATAGGCTGGTGGGTTGGGAACTTGCTAAAAGGGTGAGCAGCACAGCAATCCCAGCAGACAGGAAATGCAGGCTGTTCCCAACCTCCTAAACATGTAGTGTCTCAGCCCGTTCTCTGGGGGCAGCACAACAAGCCAATTAAAGCAGCGGAAACCCACCAAGGTAAACAGACAGAGCAGGAAAAAAAATCATCGCTGTAATAAAGACGTCTCCTTTGTCCAGAGAGAGGGAAGTAGACGTTTTACTGAGCTCATCAATCCCAGGATGTGGGGCTTTAAAATTACAGGCCTTTTTCACACTATTCCCTACTTCCCTCTTCTCACTCTATCAGCTAGCATTAATTAGCCGTGGCTGGCAGGCGATGTATTAAAGCAGAAGTAGAAAAGCACACCATCCCTTGTTAAGGAAATTAATGACAAGGAGCTGTATGTGTAGCAACATGCTGGCTTTACATCTCAGCAGTTTTTGGGTAGTTTGTGTGTGTGTGTGTGTGTGAGAGAGAGAGAGAGAGAGAGAGAGAGAGAGAGAGAGAGAGAGAGAGAGAGAGAGAGAGAGAGAGAGAGAGAGGTCTGTTTGGAAGGTCATTGACTCCCACTCTCACTTCACTGTCTGCTTTTAACCAACAAACAGAGCAGGAATTACATCTGGGCATATTCAGTCCCGCTTGCAATTCATTTTTCCTGATGAAAGTGTGTGTGTGTGTGTGTGTGTGTGTGTGTTTTGCACTTTTATAGTTTTCAAAGCTGTCTGGGAGGCTCAGATGCAAAGCAAGGTCACAGGAACTCTCCCTAGACATAACACTGTCCTATTCGTCCCATTTACAGGGTGATTTTTATTACATTAAGTCTGTTCTAATATTAATTGTAATGACATAATAATTACATATTCACACCTTAAGTAACTTAAAGCAACTAAATAAGGTTGGAATGTGTAATTCTGCCGTTTTTTGTTCATCTCTATGCCAGAAAATGATAAATATCAAAAGGATGATTTGGAGGACAATGCTGCCCACCATGTGATAGACGGAAGTTCATTTTGCTATAAGGAGAAGTCCTTAGACTAGACTCCTAATGAACCCTTTACCTTCCACTGTAACGTCATATGTTTCTCTGGATATAAGCGCTCTTATCAAAGAACACAGGATTCATAGGAAGAGCTACTGAACAGGAATACATGATTCATAGGATTAGTAAACATTTCCATATATGGTCATTCTGGGAGGTTGAAACATTACTCCAAAACATCGCTCCGTGTCCTTATTGAGAACTGACAAGCAAATTGGTATTTGACAGAGGCCTGACACACAGCAATATTCTAATCTCATCCACAACGCAGCTCTTTAGCATACTCAACAGTCTGGGGGCATCAATCATTTTCACGGAGAACAGTCAGAGAATGGTTTTACATCCACTCCCAATTCAATTAGACTGAATAAACACACCGGAGGCCAGACCCGGCTCTCTGCAGTGCGTTCACCAGCCAACAGAGTGGCTTCTCGCAAATAACCAACGGCCTATAGCCACCAGTTGTTTTTCTGCTCTGTAATGTGTAATACATCATCTTAAACACACTGGCAGGTCACTTGCTGGAGGCCGCCATGATATATGACATACTCCACAGTTCACAACTTTGGAATGACCATTCACAAGTTCAGAATCAATGTTTTCATTCATATAAACCTCATTTGCTTGCATATATAAAAATGAAAAATGATTCCAATTTGTTCCAGGTAATCTGCCCCTTCCCTGCTTTCTTATAATTTATAGAGAACTATTAAATAAATCAGGAGTTTTAAGGAAATGTATCTCACTGTAGGTGGTACTGAAGTAATTGAGAAAGTTTTATGGCTTTAAAAATGTATAATACTGATTTATTTTCCCATTTTACAACCTCTCTTTATTTCTTAGAAATAAACAGTCTGCTTCTGTTTCAGTGCCCTAAAGGCTGATGGAAATAAGCTCCGTTGTGACTGGCTTGCCTTTAATGTGCCGCAATCAGTCCAGGCTGAAACAGGCCTTAGAACTTGAAAATGAAGGGGCAGGGCAGAAAAATTGGATGCTTTTCATGACATCACAAAAACAAAAAAATGATGTATTTGATGCAATGTGATGCAATGTTTTCAAGCTGCAAACAAATATTTAACACGATCTAAAATACTTTTTTATCATTTTTGTTCCAACTCTTAGGACAAAACATCATATCTCCAGAGTGTTACATTTGTAGATGAAGGAAAATAAATTCTTTACTTTTTCCTTTTTTATTTTTACATTTTAAATATATTTAATATAATTTAAGATTCATTTTTAAAAATCACATTTTAGTCTTTTCTTTCTTGAAAGCTAATTGATCAACGTTTCTTAAACTCTGGAGAATGTATTAATTCAGGCCCTAATTCTTTCAAAACCACATTGGTCACATATTCTACCACTTTTTTTCAGGAGTTAACACAGTTAACACACACAGAGGTTTTAATGAAATGACATGGGTTGTTTAAAATGCCAAAAGGATCAAACACCACAGCAGTATTCTCCCCCTGTATAAACAGCCCTGTTCGAAATGACCCGCTTCAGTTCCTGTTCCCTTCAATGACAATGACCACTGTTGATTAGTTTCAGTTTTGTGGGTTGATAAGTTCCAGATATCAAAATGAATGTGTTAATGCACTTGAAATGTGATTCTGTCATAATATGACCCCTAAGGTCCTCAAAAGTGCATCTAAATCAGATTGTTTTCTTGTCACATTCTCCAAATGTTTCTATACGACTTTAACCTGAGCATTTTGTCATGTAACAAAACATATTTGTGAGTGGAGTAGGTTTTGAGTATAAATAGTGTGCAGAAATACAGAGCTGCCCCTTTATACGTGGGACAATTAAAGGGCAGAAATAAAGGGTTATGTGGAAGAGTTAAATGTTTCCAAAATCAAATGAAAAATTGACAAATTTATTTTTTCCTTAAAAGTAATGTTCACAATTTTAATCCAAAACATTTTTTTTTATTATATAGAGAATAAAGGTTTCCTCACTATTTGCTAACCCTTCAATCTGTTTATGTGCAGAAAAAAAGGTCTGGTGTTTGTACTGACACCTGGTTCTGTAAATGGGGAACAAACTATATGTCTTGACCTGGACTGGCTCAGACATTCTATCTCTGTGTTACTGGCTTAGACACATGCAGTGAAATGGCATCTGGAGGCATTAGGGCAGTGGAAAGACCTCAGGCCATTGAAAAGCATGAAAATAGATAAGAATGTTGCTCTACTCCTGCTCTGTAGAGGGATCATATTGTTTGTTTTTGCTGTTTCAGGTGCATTATTTAAAGGGGAAGTGATTCCAAATTCAGGAGACTGTAGCTCACTTTGCATCAAAGTAAATGCATACAGAAGTGCTACAAAAATAAGCAGCTTCATTTTCAAATGAGCTTCTGTGGTTATTCAAACAAAAAATAAAATTCACATATAGGTTAAACTTCCATTTCCATGGAGGACAGAGCTTCTGAACGAGCACAAACAGGAAGCATGTGTTTTGCTGTAGTTCTCTAGAATTGTCCATATTGCCTTTAGGTGGAATAAAAAAATATTGAAAAACACTTATGTTGCATTTGAGGACCACCCTAATGTTCCATTTAAATAAAAACAGCGATCAAAGACATTGTGTCAACATGACATGGGCTCTTCAGTATATCAGTCCATTCCAAAGTTTTCAACAGTGGGGTAACAACAGTGAAAAGTGCTCCTTGTCCAGAGTAAGGACATGTGTAGTGAAGTGTAAGGACATATCTAAGGACGTGTCACAGATGCAGCTTCCGGAGCTGGTGTTGCTCATTTGTGAAGCTGTTAGCGAGCATGAGGCACGTTGCCCTGCAGGCCGAGAGCCGAGGAGAAACGCAGACGCAGATGCGTGTCTCCTGCTCTTCACTGCGTCTGACACATACTGACCAGACAGCCGGCCGTGATGCACCAACCCTCCGGCTGGACACCAGGCTCTGAGGCAGCATCCCGTTGTGGTGTGGCCAGGGTCACAGCTCTCATCAGAAGGGTCAGGACCACCAGAGCCATGGCCTGCAGCTATTACACGTCACATACCAGCAGCACCAGGCAACAAGACGCAACTGCTCAGCATCAACCTGACCTCCTCTGACCCGGCCTAGCCTCAGGGTGGTATTAGGAAACCCTGGAGGAGTGTGTATTCGTGTGTATGTGTGTATGAGGCGAGTCCTCACAAAAGATCACACCCACCAGAAGGGCACGACAATAAATGGAACGTGTTCGGATCTGAGCGATGACAGCGAGTACATGCTCACGCAGCAAAACTGAGGGAAACGAATTCAGTCCTCAATACGTTTTAAGACCCTGGATGCACCACACACTACTGCTATATCATTCAGTGGTGTGAGGTCAACCCTGGACACCCGTATGCACACACACATGCACTTTATGTCCAACAGTTTGTAGACACCCTTTATATTTACTAAATACAGTTAGGTCCACCTATTCTAGACAGAGGTGTTGTGCACACATTCTGTGTGCCGCTGAATCAGCTGCACATCAGCCTAAGGTAGGTATAAGGTGGGTATAAATTTCTCCAGTTTTGAGCTGAAGTGCAGTAAAGGCACAGTGTAATTCATGGAGATTATATACAGTGCAAAGCCTGCACCTAAAATAGAAGTCTATATATGAGCTGCAGGTGTTGCATCATATGAAAATAAACATTATCATCTACTAAACACCTGTCACCTTCAAAGCAGCCTTTCATTTGAGTAAAATGCAGTTCTTACGCAACTGGAAAAATGTCACGGCTTGCATGACACTGCAAAAAATCACAAGCATGATGTCATTCACAATAATAAACTCACTCTAATTTTCTACTGACGAAATCACAATCTAATCCTTAAAAACAGTAATCTGATTACAGACGAATAGGTGTAATCTGATTGCACCTTTTTAAAATTATATTCTACTTCTATTCCATTACAGGTATGAGATTGTAATCAGATTACATAATCCAGATTACATGTAGTTATATCCAGCACTGATATACTGATATTGCAGTGTTGATGATAGGTGGAATTGTTGCTGCATTTCAACACACATTCATTTATTTTTGTTTATGCTTTTGAGTGTATAATGAATATAAGATGTAGGTGTTACATCTCAGATCTAGAAGTTATTTCCAAGAAAAAAAAATCTGTCAATGGTTTAAAAGGCGTCTAGAAATATCTGCGCCCCCATGTTAAACAGCCCTATGACTATGCAATCATTCCCCCATTCAAATCAAGCCCCCACCCACAAGTTGATTTGAATGGCTCCTTAGGTTTATGACATAAGAAAACTTAGTTGTCTGAATTCGCCCATTTGAGAGTGTCTTTGCGTAACTGTAGTTTCAAAGTGGAAATACACAGCCGTGGCTCAGACTGCCGTTTTCACTCATGATACGTCTTCTAGCAAATAAACAACACTAAACAAACAGTAACAAGGTTTAAAAACATCATTTACCATGGAGGGGGTCTTAAACATGTTTGTGTTTTTATCTATAAGTACATCACCCAAATATATATGAAGTGGATCAGCGCTGAAAATACATTACATAACAAAAACCAAAGTGTCCAAACACTTTACTGTACACCCACTATTGTCTTTTGTGTTGTTGTCTGGTTGAATAGACTGCTGTCAAACACACACATACAAATGCTGTCAGCACTCTTAACAACACATTGACTTATAGGCTCTCTTTAGAGTCTTTACAGAAGTGCAGCTGTAAAATGCTTCAGACTGTTCACCAGGAAAATATGAGTGTATAAAAACCGGCCAGCTTGGCCAGGGGCTGAAAGAACCTACTGTACGGCACTCTAAATCAGTCACTGAAAAATGTCTCAGCCCCAACTTTGTCGTTTCCTGTGTATTTCCTCCAATAAACGCAGGGCTGTCCGAGTGAGACCACTGGGCCCTGTCCAAACCAAACACACTGACCCCTGGTAGAAATCCCCAGCTCCAGCCACTGCATTCACACACCAGCAGCTGTCTTGGTCGAACACATGTCTAACAGTAAAGGAAAGGCCATGGATCCTTCCAGCCTATTTGTTTGGTCATATTTCTGTATTTTTCACACAGACGCAGATGTTTATTGGCATGGAACGACAGCAGATAAGTTAATATCCAACACCCTTATCCAAAGGCTATTTGCACTCCAGACTACATAAATCACTCAGGGATGGAGACTGCGAGCAGGGAAAACACTGAAGATGAACTGAAAATCCCAGACAGAGATATCAGCGCACAGTAATAAAACTACGACATTAGCTAACAAAGTATGCAGAGCACCATACACACACTGCTTTTCCAAATTTACAGTCTGTACTCCATCTGTTGCTCTGCATACTTTGTTAACCCTTTTTACCCTTATTTTTAATAGTCAGGACCCCTATAGGACCAAAAGCTGGTACTATTTTGCTGGTGGATCATTCTCAGCACAACAATATCAATGATGTGGTAGTATTGTGTTACTGTGTGTTGCGCAGGTACAAGTGGATCAGACACAGCACTGACAGTGCTGGACTGAGAATTGCCCACCAACCAAAAACAGGTAGTCAAACGTGTCCTGTGAGCACTGATGAAGGACTAGAAGATGACTAACATACACTGCGCAGCAACTGATGAGCTGACCAATGAGGAGAATGTGTCTAATAGAGTGGTCAGTGTGTGGGCACAGTATTTAAAAACTCCAGCAGCACTGCTGTGCCTGATCCATGTGCTTAGAATGATTTGGACCATTGTAGGACAGGGTGAAAGGGGGCTAAACATGTATGCAGAGCAACAGATGGAGTACATTCTGTAATAGTAGAACTACAAAGTGCCCTTATAAATTCAGTGGAGTTGATAAAGTGGACAGTGAATGCAGAAACCAGTTGGTCATTTTTATTGTTAAAATGCAGATTGTTATATGCAGTGTTTGGATACTGTTATACTGCACGACCATCATGACCATGCCGGTGACCCACATAAACCAGCTCTAGACCAATACCAGTTCTGCCTAAACCAGGATAAACAACTCCAGATTCTGTTGATTAATTAGTCACTGACATTATAAAAAAATATATTATTTACAAATAACAATACTGAAGAAGTGGGTTCGATTCCAGCTCCGGGTGACTGTCTGTGAGGAGTTGGTGTGTTCTCCCTGTGTCCGTGTGGGTTTCCTCCGGGTGCTCCGGTTTCCTCCCACAGTCCAAAAACACACGTTGGTAGGTGGATTGGCAACTCAAAAGTGTCCGTAGGTGTGAGTGTGTAGTGAATGTGTGTGTGTGTGTCTGTGTTGCCCTGTGAAGGACTGGCACCCCCTCCAGGGTGTATTCCTGCCTTGTGCCCAATGATTCCAGGTAGGCTCTGGACCCACCGTGACCCTGAACTGGATAAGGGTTACAGATAATGAATGAATGAATGAATGAATGAATACTGAAAAACATTTACTTTCCATTTCCAGGAGGCCAGATATCTTTGTAGAAATAAAATTATTTATAATGCACCACAAATGACTTCTGAAAATTCAGTACTGGCGTCCACCTGTTACTGTCTGTATTCAGCCATAGACATCATTTGCAGTATAGCTATTTTATCGCAGACTGGATAAGCTGCATTAGTCAGCTGCATAAATGAAGGAAAATGTAAGATAGATAGAGGCCATGAAAACAAATACATAATCCATTCAGTTGTTTATTTCCCTATTAGCAGATGAGCTAGATGTCTGCGCAGAGAAAGTGATAATTTAATAGGGCCTTAAGCACTGCAGCTAGGCTGGTATATCATACTGCCCCAGTAGACAGCATGCATATCAGCTAATTAATGCTCCGAAAAGAGCAATGATGATTGCTTTCTGTTGGAGAAGTGCCAAATTACGTTCAGCTCACACATAGCCACCCCACCACCATACCCTCCTCTGGTTCAATTGCTAACCCAGATACATGTACATTGTGTTATGAAAAACCTGATCACAATCATGTGGAGCCTTCATTACACAGCCATGACTTGCATTGATCCACAATGCAGGGGAAAAAAAGCATACAGGGGAATTCCTGCTGTTTTACAGAATGATTCAGCGGTCATTCAGACATTCCATCAGTCATTCAGAGTGGGTATAAGACAAATGGGTCATTGTAGAGAAACCTACCAAATTGGAATTCTTTATAGTGGTGGCATTAGGAACCACAGGTCTCAATCCCCAATGCAAGGCAATTACAGCAATTGTACTCAGCGTACTCAAACCAGCGTTTGAGTTTTAAAATAAAAAAGTTAGATGGTAAATTTATAGGAGGTCTTAAAGGTTTGTTTGGGGAAAAGTTCACCTTAAGACACACTGACTGAATCAATCTATGAGTGGATTAACATAAAGAGATTAAAATCCACTTTATTACAAAACCTCAAGTGTTTTAACATGGTGTCAGACAGCATGTAATAACCACTTCATGTAATAGCTTCTGCTGAGTTTGACGCCTGGTTCCTATCACCACCACTGTGAACAATTCTGACTCAGCAAGTTACTCTGGATGACATTGTTTAAATATTAACCATGCAATTATTAAATTAAATTACCTTTGAAATGTTTATCTGTAATTTTCCCAGTAAAAATATATAAATATTGTCTCCTGACACTCTCCTGTGCACCTTCTCAGTATGGTGTATGAGTGATGGGGTGGAATGGTTTTATTAATAGCTTTGCTATTGCTGTCCAGGCTCTACAGGAGTTGCTTAAAGGGTAAAGGGGGCCTAGAGGAGCTTATAGCAGCAAGCTTTTCCATTTATATTCTGGTAATAAACAATGCTTTCCAGAAAAGTTTAAAAGGGAATTCCATTTTTCAAAATTCCTGTATAATTAGATACTAACCATGTAAACAAAGTCTGTGAGTGTAAACAAAGTGAGTGATTTGAAATGCTACAGAGTTACAATTCTGGAAATCCATAGCCTGGAAAAGTACATCACAGGAAATGTTGTTATATGATAGCCTGAAGACAAAGTTATGACCTGGAGGGGGCGCCAGTCTATTGTAGGACGACACACACTCACTCCTACGGACACTTTTGAGTATTCAATCCATATACAAACATGTGTTTTTGGACCATGGGAGGTAATTAGGAGCACCCAGAGGAAACCCATGCAGACACAGGGAGAACACACCAAACCTCTTAACGACAGAGCTTGAACCCACAACCCCAGGACCATGGAGCTGTGTGACAGTGACGCTACCTGGTGCATCACAGTGCCACCATGAATGTTTTTTAATAAATACCTTTTAGGCCATTACCTTATATAAGTACTATAGTAAAACAAGCATCAAGTATATTCCTAAACATTTGAGGTCTTGCAATGAAAAATCATATATCAGCAACTGCCACTTTTAAGTAGCACTTGCCCAGTCTTAGCAGGGGAGATAAACAATTTGTCAGGGTGAGCATGCATTTCAGTTGAATAATTCGGCCTATAAACAGAATGGATACTGTAGTGAATGCGCCATTTTAAGTAGAGCACATAAAAAATGTCATTTAAGGCTTCAAGTGGCTTTAAGGTAAAAAAAAGGAACATTTCAAGCATAAATAGCTATGTTTATCAACACTGTTTGAACAATTATAATATACTCTCTTTAGAATTGAGAATTTCACATTAAAATATTTAAATGTTTATAATTATATATATATTTTTAATTAAACAGAAATTGGTATTTACATCATATGCCCTCAAACATGGTGGAAAACCTCTTTCAGTCTGCCTAAACACATATTTATACAATCAGTTTATAATATTCATCATTATAATTAGTCTAATTAAAAGTCATAGCCAAGCTACTGACATGTGATATAAGGTGTGTATGTATATATAAATACATAGACAAGTCCTAGTCATCTGTACAATGTTTCCTAGACTACATCTATTCACATAACATGGTGCTGTGCTTCCAAAAAGTATATATTAACCAGTATAAGCAGTAGCAGAGGGTATCGTTCTAAACATTCCCTTTAACAGTTAAGATGCTTTTAACACTGCTTTTGGGGAAATAGAATGTGGGTAAGTGTAACCATGCAGCCCCATACATTCCATCAGAGCACATTTAGCTTATGTTAGCACCAGAAGAGACTCTGCAAGCCAGCAGCTCCATTAACTGTTTAATCTTTCATGGAACTTATAAACTTTATTCCAGAAAAAAAGGACTTGGTGAGCACTTAATAAATTACTTTCATTTAGCAACGTTTCCCCAGTTACTTCTGGTTCTGTTTTATTAAAGTGAATCATCCTCAGTAAGATAAAGAAGTAAGGACACACATAAAGGATGCTAAACTTTGAACAATATTTATGGCAATTTACTACGCTGTTTAAACATAACTACAGATTTGACTCCATCTATAGCCCTCTGAGAAATAACCACTGTTTTTGTTGATAGATGTTTGGTTCCCTTAGAAGCCACTGACAAAAAAAACATATGATGTATTTGCTTCAGTCCCATTCTCTGCTTTGGAATATGTTTTACATGAACAAATATGGAACTCTTAGCCACCATGTAGACCAGCGAAATCTTCATCATCATATAAACCGTATTTAACATTTTCAGTTTTGAGAGTTCATCTACATACAAGGAAAATTAAACAAATGAGACAATGATTTTCTGAGGACAATGGACTGTCCATTCCAGAGCCTAGACCTCAACATCACTCAGAACAACCTGTAAGCCTGACGTTTGAGGATACTGGATTTGTGTTTGTTGTTAAACTTTAAAAATGAGGATTATTTGTGAATAATGTTAAACATTTCTGAATATTTAGGGTATTTTAGTTTAAAAATTCAAGAATTAGCCAAAAAATAAAATGCTGATGTTAAATAAATTCTGATATGTTTCTTGACTGTTCACGTAAATTGTTCCACGGCTGGTATTTTCTGATTTTCTGAGTAATTTTGGACCAATTCTATTTGTCTAACATAAAGGGCATCAGGATTTTTCAGATTATGTTCAAAGAAATTTAAAACAGAACGGGAGATACATGGTTTCATCCTATCGTTGATGCAATTATGAAAAAAAAGCAAAGGGAAACCTTCTTAAAGCCTTAAGCAGCAGTCTCCAGGCTTTAAAATGTCTTTCTTGGGCTCTTGAACTGGTCTGTTGAGCTTGCAGGAAAAGTTTCATTCTCTCTCTCTCTCTCATTTGTGCTCTTGCTGACAGCATCAGGCTCTTAATTAGAGAGATCCAGGCTCAATATCTTATTTCTCTTTCACACGCAGATATACTAAAACTCCTCATTTAAAGAGTCGTGAGTTGGGAACACTAAATCACTGCTGATTATCTACTTCACGCGTATGGATCTTTTGATGGGTTTGACGTCACACTTTGAGATTACTGTGGGCCCTTATTTTTAACTATTAGAGGTCAGAGGTCATCTCTAGAGGTAACAAAAGCGTGTTAGCTGTTAATTGTGAAATTAAAACAAGTTATGCATGAGTTTGAGCCACCGATGTTATTTTATGTATTTATTTTTTATCTGAACAGTTTTGGTTTTGAATGGAAGAAGCAAAATGACCTCAAAGGTATCCTCACCTTTTGAGAAATTCTTTTAACATCCATATAACATTAGGAACACTTTTGCTCCTATTGTAACGTTTCCATTTCGGAGATATGAGCTTTTATTTCTAACACAGATATTTGTAAATTCAGAAAATAAGGACTTAAGGAAACAGGTCCCCTCAAATACTGAGCCCTTTACAGAATTCTTAATACAATCGTTTATCAGAACCTATCAGCAGAGAAAGTGACATGTATTCAGGGCTATTCTTCTCTTTTCTTCTCTTTATTAAAATCCATTGGGTCTCAGACAAACTGATAAAACTCCAGCAGGAGAGGTGCAAGCCAGAGCAAAGTGGTCCATGTGCCAGAGCAGAACAGAATGGAATTAAACCCAAAAAAGGATTTGAGAACTCAATATGAAAGGCTTAAGAAGAACTGAAGAGAATGTTGATTACTTTTGAGTTTGAGTAAAAGTAATAGCATTGGAAACAAGTTCAACAAATACAAACCTGTCAAGACTCTATTCAACTGAAACATTCACTACTAAGACCTTTATGATTGCCACTTTAACTCATTACAATCCAGAGTGGCATGTATGAGCATGTGGAATGGGGGATTACTGTGTGCTGTTATGTTTTATAGCACTGTATTAAAGATGTATTTGGCTTTCTTTATTGTTGTATGCACTGTAATTACTTTTTCTGAACATGCAAGCTCATTCAGAGTGCAATTAAAACCAGCAAACACTCACTATTAACTGGGTTTGGGAGACTAATGTATGACTTATAATGTATGTGTTTACTTGAGCAGACAATTTATAACAAAAATCTAAAATATGGACTCACTGCTTTGTTAAATAACATTCTTCTAATAATAAACAGCATCAGGAAATACAAACAAGACCAGATCAAACGACCATGTTCTGCAGTTACTCTTCAAAGATTAAGTGCATCCTACTCACTCAAAGTAATTAGTTCCTGCCCAGCTCTTGGGGGGTGTCTAGTCCAGCCTTCACATTAACTCTTGTTTGGACTCATTTTGAGTGCATATGTGGGGGCTCATGGTCTTTGTAGTCCAGTGAGCTGATGTATGAGTCATGGCCATGCACAGAGCCGAGGCAGGCTGCTCACAGATGGATGGATACACCCAAGCCCTGGAGGACTCGCCTTACTCACTGCACATTAAAGCAGCCCGAGAGAGAGAGAGAAAGAGATAGAGATAGAGAGAGAGAGAGAGAGAGAGAGAGAGAGAGAGAGAGAGAGAGAGAGAAAGAGATAGATAGAGAGAGAGAGAGAGAGAGAGAGAGAGAGAGAGAGAGAGAGAGAGAGAGAGAGAGAGAGAGAGAGAGAGAGAGAGCGCAAGAGAAAGAAAGGCAAGATAAGAAAAAGCAAGGACCATGCTATTCTCTAATTCCGGCAGCCATTTTGCCCATCTCTTTATGTAGCCCTGCTTGGTCTCTTACTCATCAGCATAGACCCACTTTTATACCGCATCTGTGATCAATACTAAAACTTGACAAACCGATGTCCACAACAGGTCACTGACTCTCAGCAGGAGTCTAGCCATCTCCCATTTTTTAGCCTAAGGAGGATTCAACCGAGTTAAAGACAAGCATCATAACCTCAGTGAGAACGATACGAACACTTAACCTGCTCTGCCATTACGCTGTCATTTCACCCCTCATAAACACAAATTGATCCAAACAACATTTGTCATTATGGCCTATGGCAGCACTAGAACAACATCTCTGGGAATAAAGAGCACTCAGGTGGAACCCCACTCGCCAGAAGGCTCCTGTCAAATAGAATTATATAAGGTGATGTTGCACGTAGTATCTATAGATCGTGATATGCTGTTTACAAATGGCTAGGAACAATATCAACACTAACACAGGGACTTAAATCCATATCTGCGATTAAGGCTGTCAATATTGATTATTTGGATTAATCTAGTAATCAGTGTGTGTTTAAGATGGAATCAGTGTCATACTGGGACCAGGCAGATGTTTAGATATTTTAAGCCGATGTTTAATTATGAAATCTAGGAATCCAGGAAGCAGAATGTTTGGAAGATACTGAATTGCTCTGCTTAAGCAGCATTGTATCTGTAAGCCAAAGAAACAATGAACCTAGCCCCAATGTTTATAGTTTATAAATATTTCTACATCTGTATTAGGTCAGTAGAGATGTACATGAAAATCAATGGGTATTAACATTGTCCTACAGTTCCCATATTGATGTATCCCTAGTAAATAAGACTGTAATAGGAACAGTGGTTTCCTTTCAGTGATGTTCCACTCTTTCTTTCACAGCTAATCAGAATTAGAACTTTATTAATTTAATAAACTAATTGAATTCATTTAAACTGAAGTCATCTGCTATAACTACTAAACTAGCTAGCTAACTATTGCTAATGAGCAAAGCTACATCAGTAGTCTTGATAAAAGGGAGCTAAGCTTTATAATAGTATTCTGGCATTGTGTTCCATTATCAAATTTCCTCACTTTTAAACAATCCTTTTCATTCTCAAACTTTACAAACTTTACTTTAGTTTGTAATATTAAAGGAAAATGAATAATATCACTGTGTCACTGACTACGTGTCCCATGAGTCTGTGTTCTGAGAATGGAAATACAGAAGTGCTAATGAGAGATTTAAGCCATAGTAATTAAACTAAATATAAATTTTCCCAAATTTACCATAAAGCAGTTTCAGCACACTTTAAAAATGAATATGAATTAGATGTTAGTTAGAAATAATAAAAACACTCTATGATGAAAAATATGAATGTTTCACAGATTTGCCATTCCATCAACTGGAGGCATTATTTCAGAGTTTTATTCAGTAATCACTAAAAGCTCACTGCTTTCGAGCAGTCTGCATTGTACAATACTCACAGAAACTCATTCAGAAGACAACAGAGACACTGTCACAAACTCATTTTGAATCTTTCTTTTTTCAGCGTTACAGACACAACAGAGTCTATGCTGTATGACTTCAGACAAACTTGAGAAGATTATAAACAGAGAGAAATATATCATGGATGACAGTGGCGTTTATTATTCAGTCATAGTGTGAGCATGTGAGCTTCCTGGTAATGGGGCACTCTTTCAAGGTATGGAGCTATTGCTGTTAAACACTGGTTGTAAAGGAAACAAGATCTTCTTTCAAGTAAAGCCTCTGGATTAACAAGAGGAGGACATTACCTCTGTGATCTGATTACATTATATAATTCCTATCACCAGTGGATCAACCAAATGCGTAAGTGGATAGTGGCTGTAACCTGAGCTTGTACTTCTGCCGTGTAAAAGCATCTGCCCTTGTAACTATAGGCCCCTGTGGTTTTTGCTCCAGGTTCAGGGTTAAACATTGAAGCATGTTGGGAAATGCCTGTTAATTATCATGTCCATGAATTATTAATCAACTTTGACCACAGCTATCAAGAGACATTTGGGCGTTTGCACAGAAACGGAGGACTTTAATAATACTCATTAGACAGTGTGTTTTTACATAGGTCCACTGGGTCCCTGAGGAGCTCTGATTTACTCGGAAAGCAGCAGATCTTACAATGAAATGAGTATAAATATCCACAGAGCGCCTGACAAAATAGAAGTTTACTTTAGATAAAGATGCAATTATTCTGCTGCCAAACAGAAAGAGAGAGCAAAACTTGACCATTTAAACAGGAAGAGCAGAGCATTTAATGAGGCGGGAAGGTCCCTGTTGTCATGGTAACCAAGCAACGACACTGTCCACTGGGGTGAAAACAGTCCAGTTCTTACTTCGTTGTGAAAGTTTAGTCTTTAGCTGAGGGCTTGCCTGGGAAAAGGTGTTAAGTGAGTGTTTAAGTTTAACTTATTATGTGCAGAGGTGGATGGGAACTGGCTACATTTACTGTCATCTGAACTTAAAGGAGAATTCCAATGATTTTTCTAAATTTCCTAATTATTCAGAAGTAAGTAAATTCATTCACAGTGGTCTGCACAATATATTCTGAACTATTCACAATGGCAGTGACAGAAAAGAGACATCCAGATCAGTTCATGCCTTTAAAAGCTACTCTACAGAAAGCTAATACATGGGATGTCTATGATATGTACCAGATACATCATTCATAACACAGTGTGTGATGTCTCTGGGTTGAATTTATAAGCAATCAATGTTCTGATATTATGAAGCTTTATTTTGAAGGGGTTTTTTGTACAGTCGTTTTCATAGGTACCAGAGGTCAAGATGACCACAGCACAAAAATAACCCCTTTATTTACTATCGAAAATGACCACTGAATCACAATTGTCCTTTATTTAAAGCTGATAATGATAAGATAGAGGTATAGCTCAAAAATAGCTTTTCTTTGGGCTCTATTACCTGTATATAGCTCCCTGCAACAAAATGTATTTTTAAAAAATGTACTTTAGGTCAAAACCTTATCTCAAAACTATCTACAAGAAACATCTGAGGCATCAGACAGCAATTTCTTGACCATTTCATGCAATCATTTTTCTGTGTAGGAGTTTTCAAAGGCCTTTCAACCCTTTAGATATCTGGTTCCTATCACAAACACTGTAAAAAGTTCTGAGTTGTTCACTTTTGAAATGAGAATTTCACAACAATCCACTCTGAACGCCTGTTTACAGCCTGCATCTACACAGATGACCTATGAAAAGCGTTCGTGATCAAATGATTTATGAGAAAATGTGCTTTGTTTTTCCTCAGTGTCTTCAGCTATTCACAGTACTTTGGGTTTCAGTTTGTTCTGTTGGTTCAGCACCTGGACAGCTTTGCAGCTTCTTACACCTCCAACTCTGACACATTATTTTTTTCAACCAAGAGGATCCTGAAAGAAAAGAACACCACCTAACAAGCCTGAGACGCTGGTTGTACTAAGATGTTACTGTACTCATCCTTCATAAGGCCACATGACAGCTGCCTAAGGCTTTCATGATAAGCCTTTCATGAAGACTGACATCATTATTAGTTTATTCCAGCAAGCGTCCGTTGTCATATAGGATGCTTTAGTCAACTTCACTCTAGAAAGTGTTACAACAACTGGCACTTGTTGGAACAAGCCTTTATATGCAGGTTTTGTCAGCTGTCAGGAAAGGCTTACGTAGTTGTCATGTAGCATCATGAAAAACAACAAAGTGTTATTAAGGATCCATTTGGTTCAATAGGAATCAGTATTTCCGGAGCTGATGCTTCTATTTTATGTCTATTCAAGCTGTCTTTAGTGCTTTAACTTCTACCAGAATCATTATTTCACTGCAGGAACAGCACTTTTACCCCTAGCCTGGTTTTATGTTGCTCTGCCTACCTCTACTTGTGCATATAATTTATGCATCATGCAGTAATCGCCCAAATGCTGAGCACACAAAGTTATATCAGCCACAGAGCTTTAGTTTGCACCATTTCACAACACTTGCACACAACATCAGCCAGCGCATTGAACCAGTGCAAGCACCTCCAAACATGTGTCAACATCTGGATGCATCTAAGGGACAAGCACGGTTGCAAAAGTTCCACTCTTTCTATCTACACTGGGGCTACATCTGCACACGCTCACTGCAGGGGGGACATATCCACCAGCGCTGTGGATTTTATTCACTTTTGGTATTGGATCTTGTGAACTTAGGCACTTATTTGACTGGCAGCGATTCTCTGTGAGGACTGTAATTTTATGCAGTTGAACACTTGTGCTTGCAAAGGGTGCACATTAAAGTAGGAGAAAAAGAAAATGAGCTCCTACAAACTCTGGACACACAAACACACACACACACACTAGTGACAGTGAGCACACAAACACCCAGAGCAGTAGGCTGCCAGGCATAATGCCCTGTGGAGCATTTAGGGGTTCGGTGCCTTGCTCAAGATCACTTCAGCCATGGATATTGCAGGAGGAGAAAGCACTGTTCCCTCACTCCTGTTGGTCAAACTGGCTGCCTCCCTAAGCTTAAAGGAACACTAGGTAAGATTTGATATTGTGGCAGTGGCAGATTGATTTCCTCCCCTCCTCCAAAAGTTACATAGTGCTGTTTCTGCAGTGCTGAGCCAGGAGCAGGAATGACAGATGCCCTGTTCTCACTATTACAGGGAAATAAAACATCATAATGATTTTGAAGCTATAATTTTAAGTTTAAAATAATACCTAGTGTCCCTTTAAAGGCACAGCTGCCCACATAATGGCCTCACCAACGCAAACAGAGGTACTCTGGAATGTTTGTTGCTTCTCTTCCTTGTAAACGTAATGATCAGATTTGAAAAAACTTTTTCAGCTTAAACCCCTTCATATAATTGTTCTTGAAACATTGCCACTGCAGAACCTTCAAATTAACAGGGCTTTCAAAGCTTTTTCAAATCCCAAAAAATCGTGCACATTACAAACAGGAGCCAATGAAAATGTACATACCTCACACAGTGATCTGCTCTAGCGAGGTGTGGTCTTAGAAAGCCAGTTGCCCCTGCAGAGGTGTGTGGGTGGGGTTTGATTTGTTTTGTTTGTGCATAAAAGTCCACCACAGGACCAGTTGGCGAGCCAGTCCCTTTCTCCTGCTTTGATGTGGCTCTCCTGTCAGCGTCCTTGTAAAGGGTTGCATTGTCATTGTGGTTAAAGGGACCGAGAGTGAATATTTTGCGCCAAGCAAACCCTTCAAAAAAACAAACATCGGTGTTACTCCAATGGCAGGACAGTCCGTTTAGCCGTGGCTTCTGAGACGTTTTTGTGGACTCTGGGTGATCCAGTGGCCTGGCTCTCCTAGGGCAAATGGAGGAGGTGGGCGGGGGGGCATCTACACTTTGGGGTAAAAACCTAGGTGGTAATCCCAGTTGATTGAAATGGAGGACAAGCAGATGTGATGATGCGGACGTTGGCAAGGACAGGAGTGATTTGATGTGAACAACTGATGCTAGTTCTTGTACCTATAAGGGCTAACACAGAGCTGTGCCAGTGGTCCTTCTAACTAGCAACTAGCATGCTAACATTTCAGCAGGAGAGTAACATGTTGCTGTTTAATGGACTTGGAAGGAGACAGAAAGTAGTAGGACATGACATAACTGCCCAACAACTATGTGTTTAGTTAAAGAAGAGTTACTAAGTAGTTACTGAACTCTTTCTCACTCCACTCACTCTCTCTGAATCACTGTCAATTCTCTCACTCTCTCTCCCTCTACTTTCTAAGGCCTGTATATGACTCTCGGGTTGAATCTGGGAGACTAGAACATATTTCGATGATAGTGCAAATGATTTCAACATTATTGCATAATAGCGTTACGATAACAGCTCGCTTCCTCTTCCTACAATTACTGACGAATGGAACTCATAAAGTGCCTATGCAAAAATACTTTGTTTTGCGCTCCTTGAACCGTGCATTTGCTGCTGCTGTTCGGTCTACAGTCTACAGGTGGGCCAGTACTCCACTCACACCTCCACGTCACGTAAAGCTGGTGATTTTTGCGTTGCCTGTTGTTTGTTTACAGGGCTGTGTTTAAAGTAGCCACGCTGCAGAAAGGTGTTTCAGCTCAGGTCCGTTTAGAAATGATTCGCGTGTGTGTGTGTGTGTGTGTGTGTGTGTATGTGTGTGTGGGTGTGTGCACTCGGGTGTGCCCATGTGCCTACATGTGTGCCTGTGCCTTTGCGCATGAATGTGCCTACGTGTGTGTGCGCATGCGTGCGTGCGTGCCTGTGCCTATGTGGGTACGCGTGTGCACCTGTGTATTCTTGCGTGTGTGTGTGTGTGTGTGTGTGTGTGCGTGCGCATATGTGCGTGTTCAAGAAACACGCATGGCGTGCACGTGTGCTGCTGATCGGTAACAAGTTGTGCAATGTTCCTAAAGGCGCCCTTCCAAACCCTTCACGAGCTCACCAACCAACGGCAGGCCGTGCTATTCGTAATCATACGTCCGTCTGTAGGCTTCTAGAGTTGGTGCTGTTTTTTCTGCCCGCGTCTGTGCCGTTGCCCCTGTTGGGGCTGCGTTTGTCCACCGCGCACAGCGACTCCGTGACCCCTTCCTCCATCTCCATGTACTCGGCCGCTTTATCCCCCAGCGAGGAGCCCGACGGCGAGCCCTTGAACTTCCTCAGAAAGTCCGGGAAGTAAGGGCAGCCGGGCGGGGGGTACTCCACGGCTGGGGACTGGTCCTCGTTGTCCGTCTCGCGGTGGTAGAAGTAGTTGAAGTTGGACACGATCACCGGCACGGGCAGCGCGATGGTCAGCACGCCGGCAATGGCGCACAGCGAACCCACGATCTTGCCCCCCACCGTAATGGGCTTCATGTCGCCGTAGCCCACCGTAGTCATGGTGACCACGGCCCACCAGAAGGCGTCCGGGATGCTCGTGAACTGCGACGCCGGCTCGTCAGCCTCGGCGAAGTACACGGCGCTGGAGAAGAGCACCACGCCGATCACGAGGAAGAATATGAGCAGCGCCAGCTCGCGCATGCTCGCGCGCAACGTGTGGCCCAGGATCTGCAGGCCCTTGGAGTGGCGCGAGAGCTTGAAGATGCGGAAGACGCGCACGAGGCGGATGATCCGCAGGATGGCGAAGCTCATGGCGTGCTGGCCGTTGCCCTGCGGCGCGTGCTGCGCCTGCTGCTGCTGCACGAGGTCCGTGCCCAGCGTGATGAAGTAAGGCAGGATGGAAACGATGTCGATGGAGTTCATGATGTTCTTGAAGAAGGCCGTTTTGCTGGGGCTCGCGAAGAAGCGCACGGCTATCTCGAAGGAGAACCACACGATGCACACTGTCTCTACCACGAAGAAGGGGTCGTTGAAAGGAGTGAAGGCCGCCCCCGCCGCCGCTGCAGCCGCCGCCTCTGCTGCAGCTGCGGTGCGCGTGCCATTGACCCCTCCGTGCGTGGGCACGTGCGCCCCAGCGGCTGCCCCGGGCACCTCGCGCTCGTCGCGGAACTCGGGCAGAGTCTCCAGGCAGAAGATGACGATGGAGATGACGATGACCAGCACGGAGACCACGGCGATGCCACGCGCCGGGCTGGAGCTCTCGGGGTACTCGAAGAGAAGCCACACCTGCCGCTTGAACTCATCCTCGGGCAGGGGCTTCTCCTCGTCCTTCACGAAGCCCTCGTCCTCGCGGAACTTGAGCATGGCCTCGTCGCCCAGCTCGTAGAACTTGACCTCCTCGGAGAACACGTCCAGCGGCACGTTGGCGGGCCGTTTGAGGCGCCCCCCGGACTGGTAGAAATACAGGATGGCGTCGAAGCTCGGCCGGTTACGGTCGAAGAAGTATTCGTTGCGCAGAGGGTCGAAGTAGCGGATCCGTTTGGCGGGGTCCCCGAGAAGTGTGTCTGGGAACTGGGCCAGCGTCTGCGCGCGCGTCTCGAAGCGCAGGCCCGACACATTGATGACCACGCGCTCGCCACAGCAGCCGGGCCCGCGCTCTCCACGCCTGTAGCCCGCGCGCGGGCGGCCACCTGTCAGCGACGCCGTCTCGTCGTCGTCGGCACAGTCGTCGTCGTCGTCCAGAGTGGTGTCACGCGTGTCATCCGCGTCGTACGCCCGCACTCTCCCTCGTGCTCGCGCGCCCTCCTCCTCTTCCTCTTCCTCCTCCTCCTCCTCCTCTTCCTCGATCATGACGTCCTCCTCGGAGCCTAGGAGCGCCAGCTCCGAGTGACGCAACTCGCCTCCGAGGGGGGCGCGCGGACGTCTCCAGCGCGCGACGCCACGCGCCTTTTTGCGCTCGCGGACTAATTGCGCCTGCGCCTCCCGTTGCGCCTGCGCCTGCTGCTGCTGTTGCTGCTGTTGTTGCTGCTGTTGTGGCGCCTGTTGCTGCTGCGCTAGCTGCTGAGAAGAGGAGGAGGAAGAGGTGGAGGAGGAGCAGCAGCAGGAGGAGGAGGAGGAGGTGGAGGAAGAGGAGGAGGCGCGAATTTGATGCTGCTGGCCGTGGCCGCAGGTCCCGCCTCCTTCGCCGGGCGCACCGCTCTCCACAGCCGCCGCAACCGCAGCCGCAGCAGCAGCCGCCGCCGCGCGGGAGTGTCTCTCTCGCTCGCGCTCTCGCTCCCTGGCGCGGGCTTGCGCGTAGGCGTAGGGCACGTGCGGGTTGCAGCCCCCGCTATCCGCGCCCACCATAGCAAACTCCATCTCGCTCCACCGTTACGCGGCGAACACGGAAAACTTTGTTTACAAGGTCGGCGCTCCGGGCATCAAAGAGCGTCCAGCAGCACGCGCTTTCAGTGACCCTGACTAGTGCCGCTGCCCACTGTGTACTGCGATCGACCTCATGCTGCTCTGTGTGCCCTGCCGGAGACCAGGGTGTGTCTAAAACTGTGCCCTGTTCACTTTGTAGTGCACTACTTTGGGGTTTGTGGGGAAACTATGCCATTGTTAGAATATAATGCGTTATTTGGGCTGTGTCCTAGTAAACACACAGGGCACTAGTGTGTGCTACGTCTTGTACTATGCCCTTCACACTATATCATTTCAGCATACACTTATGGTTATGCCCTATTCGCTATGTAGTGCCCTACGGACAAGTTCCAAACTACACCAATTCTAAAACCAGACTGTGTACAGTGCAAACTTTAAAACTATGTTGTATTCACTCTACAGTGCACTATTCTAGAGCATACACTATAGCTTACAGTCTTCCTGGTTGTACAGCATAGAGAGCAGGGATTAGTTTTGCAAGATTTCTACAATAAAAGTCATATATGTATTGCACCTTAGCCCTGAAGTCGCGCCATTTGGTTTCCGGAGACGACGAGAAAGAAGTCTAGCTCCAGAAGTTTTCCCAAATCCCTCGAGGAGTCACAGAGCGCAGGCGCGCGCCTCCGCACTTTCCACGGTCTCTGCGCGCAACAAACGCAGCTCGGCGCCTCCGGAGTCCGTGAGGGGGTCGGTGCGTGTCCTACAGTCCTCCATATGCCCAAAGCGCTGCGAATTGTCCTTGGCGGTCAGCTGTGCGCGCTCACGTGCGCGAGAGTGAGACCGCCGACTTGGTCAGAGAGGGGTACTTGTCGTCATCTTTGTGCTGAGGGAGGTTGTGTTTGGGCAGTGGACGGTGGAGGTGGAGGTGGACGTGATGGTGGGAGGTGGTGCGGGGGGCTCCAGTGGCGGTGTGTTTTCTTTTAGACGCCAGCAACAGCTGCGAAGGACAAGGAGAGAGAGCAACAGAGACAGGTCACGGCGCTGCATTCAGAGAGAGAGAGAGAGAGAGAAGCATGGAACACAGTCTCTCGTTGGTAAATGGGGTTATATCACAAAGGGAAGAACCACCTACAGAACCATTGTTTTTGCTCAAGAACCCCTTTCTAAGAGGGTGTTTAGCAGAGGTGGGATCTGTACAGCTTTTACATAACCAACACTCAAAGGTGCATTAGAATTCTTACTGAAATGGTGTTCTCTGTGAGGATGAGTGTGCTGTAGTGCTATTAAGTGTCTCTGAAATGGTCTTCTAGTCTAGAACCTCCTTCTGTATTGTTTACTAAGAGGGCAACAATCACAGTAGTCTGACAGCACCGTGTGGTTGGTTCCAATGCACAAACAATCACAATAACCATGACCATAATAATCATAACAACGTAACTGCACAGTCATAACAATGACAGTTACGTTATGGATTATACTTGACATTAATAAAACTATTACAATAAACACGACGACGATGATGATGATGATGATGATGATGATGATGTTCTAGCAGCATGTTGATAAAGCAGGACTAAGCCAGCAGCAACAGGAGACAATCCGTGCTATTAGTGTTATTAGAGATCATTATTATGCAATTCATCACAAAACCCCCGCGTCTCGCTCACGCACGCAGCCTAACGACCCCCCCCTCCCCTCCTTCCACTTACACGAGGAGCGCGCGGATGTAGAAGGATGGCTCCTGAGCGTCCTCCTCCAGCCCCTTTCTGTGGAGATGGGGGGCGTCGTGAAGCCCTCGCGCCCGAAATCCCCGGCAAAGCAGCCGCGCCCCCCGCAGACCATCTCACCCTCACACCGCGCGCGCGCCTTCGAGGGACGATGCTGTCGCCGTCGCCGCTGATGATGAGGATGAGGAGGAGGAGGAGGAGGAGGAGGAGGAGGACAAGGATGCTGCCACTTGCTCCGCGCGCCGTCTCCGTTCAACAGGATCTCTCACCACCATCATCATCCTCCTCAGCACCTGCTCTCTCTCTCTCTCTCTCTCTCTCTCTCTCTCTCTCTCTCTCTCTCTCTCTCTCTCTCTCTCTCTCTCTCTCACCCTCCTCCCAAAAATAAAAGCATGCGCCGCTGCAGGAGAGCACGGTCACACACTGCCCCTCCTGCCAAAGACAGAGAGAATGCACGAGCAAGTGACGATCCGGTGAAATCAAAGGAGATGCCACAGTCGCGGTGACTGAAAGTTTAACGATGGCGCGCGACACAGACACAGCGGGAGGTAAACGGCGACGCGCCGTGCATCTGTCCGCCAAGCGCGCTCTCGCTCCTTTGGGCGCGCGCGCGCCTCAGTCTGTTTGTGTGTGTGTGTGTGTGTGTGTGTGTGTTTGTGTGTGTGTGTGTCTGAACTTGTCTTGCTATCCCTGCGAGGACCGAATGTCCCCACAATAGTAGCAATGATATTTGGGTTTGGTGTAACTGTTGCATTATTTAGCTACAATAATTCAGAAGTGTGTGTGTGTGTGTGTGTGTGTGTGTGTGTGTGAGAGAGAGAGAGAGAGAGAGAGAGAGAGAGTGTGTGTGTGTGTGTGTGTGTGTGTGTGTGTGTGTGTGTGTTTCTGAGGACCTCGAGCACCACCAGGTGGCTGCTGCAGGACACTGCAGTTCGAGCCCTCTGCAGTCTCGCGACCTGACCGGCCATCTGTTGACATAAAGTAAGAACCCTGATTAAAAGACACTTGAGATCATTCACAACATCGAGGAAGTGTGATGTATTAAGATATTTAAAGCAGGTCTTTCAAGGAGGGGAACCTCAATTTCGGTGTGTGTGGTTTATTTATACGTAAATTCTACGCTCCGTTACTTTTCAACAAAATGATCTGTGACCCTGTCGTACCAACAACGCGTCTTTTCCAGGGACTTGACTAGTGTCCTCTCAATGGCCAGCAGAGCTAGGCTGCTTAAACGGCCTTGGCCCATGTGAAGTGTGTCCGCCTGTGGGTGCTTTGTGACGGTGGAGGGGCTCAGCAGCTCCCGCTAGAAACTGCGATAGAAGTCAGAAAGAGTGATAGAAGTCAGTCTCCAAACACAAGCAGCTACAAAAACCCCACCAGAAATAGTAGTCGTTTTTAACAAAGAAGAGGATAAGAGGTGATAAGACGTTAAGAGGATTAAGAAAGTCTGGTTCAACTTAGAACAGAATGAAAATGTAATGCTCCTACAGATCTTTACACCAAAGGATCGCTGATTCGCTCATTTCGCTGTCAATCAAAAAGGGATTCAGCCTCAGTCAGATCATCCAATCATCATGCAGAAGCTGAGCGTCCGGGCCAGCCGAGGCCAGCCCACTGCCCCATAGCCCCAGAGACGCTGAGCGTCCGATGGGCGTGACAAAGCCCAGCATTTATCCAATGGCTCCTCTCGTTTCGTTGCACTTCGCTGTTTCGCTATTGAACGCGTCCACACTGTTTAAAGCACCATGAATCAGCGGGAATAATTGAGAGGAAAGCCGCGTCTTTACCAGTGATAAGAAGCTGATTCTGAACAAAAGTTGAGTGCGTTGTAATGCATATTTATTCAATGACATGTACACACAACAAAATATATATGATCACTTATTTTTTGACATTTTAGGGGAAGCTGAGCTTCCTTTGCAGTCTTAGAGCAATCGCCTCTGATTTAAAGTGTTTTACTTTTTAAAAATCTAGTGCTCCTTACTAAACATCAGTGGTAATAACACATTCAGGAATATAATACAAATAAAGTTAAAATAATATACAATAAATATTCTGGAAAAGTTTTGTTGTTGTAAAAAGTTTTACATTTTGTAAAATATAATTAAATCTATGGTGTGTATATTTTCTTGAAGTTATATATATATCATGAAGAAAGGATCAGGGTGAGCACAAACTAAAATCTCTTATCAGGCTAGGATTAGGGTACACACGTATGTATATATATATATATATGGACCTGATGCAGGACTTTTGCTTGTGGTCACAATGATTCCAATGGTTGTTTTGCTGAAACAACCATGGACTTCCCAGGAAAAATATATTGCCTCACCGCGACCCTGAAATGGAGAAGCGGAAAAGAAAATGAATGAATGAATGAATATATTGCCTTGAAGGCATATTCATTAACTAATTCATTGTCTTTAACCGCTTATCCAGTTCAGGGTTGCGGTGGGTCCAGAGCCTACCCAGAATCATCTGGCGCAAGGCAGGAACAAACCTTGGAGGGGGCACCAGTCCTTCACAGGGCGACACACACACACACACACACCTATGGACACTTTTAGACTGTGGTAGGAAACCGGAACACCTGGGGGAAACCCACGCAGTCACGGGGAGAACACCCTTGATGGCATATGTATTTCTAAATATTGAGTAATACCATCTGATTTAAGCTGGGGCTCAGTAAATATGTTACAGTTTTTGCATGAATATTGCTGTCTTTTGAGTTAATAGAGTATCAAGATGCATTTCTTAAGGCAGTGGCACATTGTATTAATTGATAATGGTTTTCTGAAATGCCAACTGAGGACTTGAAGAGCATGCACAGTTATCGGTGGTTCCTGTCCTACACATACAGAGATTTCTCCAGAATTCCTGAATATTTTGACCGCACAGCAGATGATGAAAAAGATGTAAATAACTTTTTGAACTGTGGCTAGAACAGCATCATCAAACAGCTCAACACGCTTGGAGAAGAACTCTAAATGCTCACAGATGTCTGCATTTGATTGTATTACACTGTGTGATGGGGAAGGGCGGCACGGTGGCGCAGCAGGTAGTGTCGCAGTCACACAGCTCCAGGGACCTGGAGGTTTTGGGTTCGATTCCCGCTCCAGGTGATTGTCTGTGAGGAATTGGTGTGTTCTCCCCGTTTCCGCATTGGTTTCCTCCCACATTGGCGACTTAAAATTGTGTGTGTGTGTGTTGGTTGCCCTGTGAAGAACTGGCACCCCCTCCAGGGTGTATTCCCGCCTTGCGCTCAATGATTCCAGGTAGGCTCTGGACTCACTGCGATCCTGAACTGGATAAGCGCTTACAGATAATGAATGAATGAATGTGTGATGGGGAGAAGATAGAGCCACCCTACCCACCCAGAGAGCGCTACAGGTGGCTGAGGCGTCACTGCGGTTCAAACTCACTATCTCCTAAAGATATAGCCAACACGGTCTCCGGTTTTGGAGTGCTATAATGTCTGCAGCCTAATAATGTTACAACCACCAAACACAAATGAACTCACTGAAGTGGATCACTTGGTTCAGGAAATGAAATAAACTTCAAGGACTGTGTTGAATGTGTGGACAAACTGCTGCAGAATAAACTGAAAAGGAATATCACTAAGGAGTAGGCACAACAAAGACTGAATATCCTGATTTTATTCTGATTTCTTTACTGAGGCGTCTGTGCAATTGTCTGTTAAATATGACTTGCCTAATTATTTGTTCCTTATGTCAGAAATGAAAATGTGATGTGTCTGAACAGGGGTCCTCACAAGAAATGTCAGAAAGCAAATATTCAAAGCATTAAAAGAGAACATTAAAGACGTCGTAAAGGAGTCAAGGTGAATTACCATTTTTATTTTTCATCAAAATTGGCAAAAATAGTCACTGAAACAGGTCTAATCTGAAGAGAAAGTTTGCTGAACCAAAGGTCACAGTGTCAACAACACCAATAAAGCCTTTATAGCTTATAAAATATTCAAAATAATATCCACTGACATGTAATAACAACCATCACTTTACATATTACCTGTACATTTATAGGTAGCTTCAGCATACATATTTAATAAGCAGCATTTAGACGTATTAAACACTTGAGATGTCTGGTTCCTATCACCACCACTGTGAACAGTCTGACTCAGCACATTTCTCTAGAACAGAACATTGTGCATCAAACCCCTCTGAATGACTTTATTTACATCTTAATGCTTGTTATGCAGATTTCATAAATCAGTGGAATAAATAAGGGCTGCAGCAGCCTCAAGGGCAGTACTGTGGTCTACTGCACTGTTGCCTAGGCGCAAGTACAATTTAGCCTGAGGAATTAAAGTTGATTTCTGTATTGATGAAATAAGCTCCTGACTAAGTGGTCTCCATCACAATGGAAGTGCCATGGAAAATGTAAATGACAGAGAAGGCCTGTGCTGAGTTGAGTTGGTGTGATGCAAATCCGAAAGGAACATCTTGAGGATGGAGCTATTTTGAGCTGGATTTCAGCACTTGCACAATTGCAGTGCTTGGTTAATTTTGCTGTATGTCACTTGGAAGCTGTGCTTGGAGGTAATGTACGCAGAGTTGCTTTTACTTTAAATGAACTCCGGATCAAAGCTAGACGAGGAATTCAAGCGACTTATCCGCTATGCCCTCCGCCCGCCTCTGTGCACAGGAGAGGAAAGTATGGTGTAACCCACATCAACATTAACGAAGCATTTAAACTACAAAATATTTACAATTATCTTTGCAAAGGCTAACATACAAATAAAATCAAACCTGCCAAACTGCATTGTCGTGGACAGCTGTCACATGACTTGCTTTTTTCTACACATTCCTTCTGCCCGATCTAGTGTAATTTACAGCAATCGTAGGAGGTCACCGGTAGTCAACTAATAATCGCAACATTCATCCCTTATTTAGCCTTTAGCTGTTAGCTTTTTGCCAAAAGTTTTTTTTTTAACTTCCTGGGTCTTTGAGTTTTATAGAGGTAAATGGGAAGTAGCCGTATTTGCTGTTCCGCTGACTTAAATGGGAAGTATAAACAAAGCCATGCAGAGTGTTTTGATGTGAACTAGTGCATGTCAAGTCATTGTTTTCACAAGTTTTAGATTCATGATCACGATTCATGATCAGAGACCTTGATTCTTGTCTTCCTCACCTGCCAGAGGAGAGAGAGAGCTGGAATGCTGGCAAAACATTTAAGCTCACAAACTCTGTGTCTATTAAGCCATACCATTGTAGCATGTGCAGAAAGAGGCCTAGTTTGTCTTGCTGAAATAACCATGGACTTCCTGGGGAAAGATGGTAACTTGATGGCAGGATATGCCTCTCTAATACCTAAATTACCTGACACTGAGCCCAGAAAACCTGCCAGTGTTTTTGCATATAATTGATATATGGCTTTCTCCTTGAGTAAGAGAGTATCAGATGCATTTCTTGATGCAGCGGTGTATGTTGTTAAATAAACATTTTCTCTGTTACTTTAAAGGGCGGCACGGTGGTGCAGCAGGTAGTGTCGCAGTCACACAGCTCCAGGGACCTGGAGGTTGTGGGTTTGATTCCCGCTCCGGGTGACTGTCTGTGAGGAGTTTGGTGTGTTCTCCCTGTGTCCGCGTGGGTTTCCTCCCACAGTCCAAAAACACACGCTGGTAGGTGGATTGGCGACTGGCACCCCCTCCAGGGTGTATTCCCACCTTGCGCCCAATGACTCTGGGACTCTGAACTGGATAAGGGTTACAGATAATGAATGAATGAATGAATATGTTACTATATATATATATATATATATATATATATATATATATCACAGAAGCATGATGGCTTCTCACACAGTGCCATCTGACATTCAAGTAGCTTACATTATATTTACAATATCTGACAGACACCTTTATCCAAATATTATAAAGTCTATTGTAGTCATTAGTTCCACCTCATCACTTACTCTAAGACATGTAAAGCCTGCAACCACTTCTTTTTCAACTGTTGCCAACACTACATCATCAGCGGGTTAATATGCAACTGCAGCCATATTGTTTGTAGGAAGCGTTCTAATGTTTTATATATTATATTGTTAACGGTTTAATGTGATAAAGCTGTATTAAATAAGCAATATAAGGACTATAACCTGGCTGTACCTCTCTGAAAAGAATGCATTTAAAAATAGGCCAGGAACCTACTGTACAGCTATTGTCAAAGAATGTCATCAGGCACTGGATCTGAGCCTTTTATATCATAGCACTCTGAATGAATTTAATATCTTAATCATCTACTTGAAAATGCCCCCTTAACAGGTAGATTACAACATTTTTTTTAATGTCAGAAGGTAAAATATTGTAATGTGGATTTAAAAAGGTCTCAAAGGACAGAACTGCTCTAATAATAATAATAAAGATAATTTATTCATTAGTTATGGAGGTGTAATACAGAAAGTGTTTCAGTGGTATTTCACTAACACTCGAGTGAGTCTGGTAACGTATCACACATGTCACCCATGCTCCTTAGAGCATTGAGAGCCAGGAACCTTACATGAGTAAGATATTCTCCTCTCAATGCAGTGTCTTGATTTTGGCCTTGGTTGATTTTTTTTTAACACTAGCCATAAAAAGGCTTGCTGTGGGTCATGAGCAATGCAGTATGACCAGCTAAACCCAGGGGGCAGTATTTCACCAGCTGATATTTACTGTGTAACGACTTATGAAGTGGCCAAGGCCAGATGGTCACATTACCATTCAGTGGGCCGGGGTTCACTGGGACGTCCCCGAAAAACTTAAAATGAGCATTTGTTTACCTCACACACGTATCTGACAGCACTTCATTTAATTGCAACATCAATAAATAAGCCGCAGAATAATGACTAACAAAAAAATAAGAAAAAAAGGGCTTTTAACAAAAGCATATTTAAGACTATAACAGTGGGCTTAAACCACACACACAGCAAACCACTTATTAGCTTTGTACTCACAATTAAATCACTTAGAGACCACAGATCTCAGGAGGCTATTTCTCATGAGCATTCTGAGCTATTGAAATTAATAAGCTAGCGCTGATAAAACAAAGGGTGGTCTCACAACACATGCTTTCAATGGAGATTTTGTGCTCAATTGTAACCCATTAATTCTGAGACTTTTATTAGGTTCTATATAAAGCAGCCTCATTCTTGAAGAGTTTATCTTAAAATATGCCACCTCACCTCATATCTCAGAAACCCGGAGCTACATTTCTCTTGGCAGACGCCTAGCTGCCAAAGAGACACCACTGGCTCATTCAATTATCATAACTCCTCAGCCCAGACATACTGGGACATTAAGATGAAGCATGGTTTTCACTGGCACATCTACAGTTAAAGGCCTTGTATTGAGAAAGTACTGTTTTTCAACGGCTAATGTCTTATTCAAATTAGCTAATCTTTCATTTGGTGGACACACGTCCAGAGCAACTTACAGTCTAATGCACCATTAAAGGTCTTTCCCAAGGACAGTTATCTGTGTAATGTGCTGTTCCTGTCTAAATTGGGAATCAAACCCTAGTCAGTCAGCTGTGTAAAAGGCAAGTGTTAACCTCAACAATAACCAACTTACAAAGCATTTTGGTGATTTGTGCTGACCCTTAAGTATCTCTTGAGCTCTGTATTTTACACACAGTGTGTAATCTGTTTACGCTTCATAGAGCATTTTGCATATTTCAGTGAATGATTCTATTCTTGTACAGGTTTTTAAGAACATGCTTGATTCCAGTTCCCACAATGTAGGTCCCTTTTAGCTGAGATTGTAGTCTTTAAACTTTTATATTTATGTAAACGTTCCACAGGGATGAACCCAGATTGCAGCTATACCAAGGTACATACGGATATGGTGCAGTTTCACAGTGAAATTAACAGTTTGACTGGCAGAAGGTCAGTCTGTGGTTACTCCCTTTGCCACAGAATTGGGGGGGAAAAGACTCTTGGAAATCAATGCTCAGAACAAAGGGAAATCAATGCTCAGAACAGGACAGGATCAACCAAACATTAAACACTTATCTGATGATGGGTTGCTTGCATCCTTCAAGCAATGCCCATGTTCCACAGGTTACAGAATGTTACAGTGAAAGTAGGGGCAGTGATCATTGTGAAAGAGCTTGTAGGAGGTATGGCCTTGAAGCCTAGACTAAACCCTTGCCTGGATGCTAAATGCCAAGGATACATGGCTTTGGGGATTAGTGTCCACCTCCAGAGGATATCCCTACCTTCAGAACCTGAATGGAAATATGATGGTAAGATAATTCAAAAGCCCCCTCTTCCCTTAAGGTGGGTGTATGGTCTGAGAAGAAGGTATAAGTAAGATGGCTAGTAGAGGAAGCTGGAATATGACACAAGGAAATCTCCAGCAGGTAAGGCTAACCTCACTTGCTTTCACTATTCTTGAGGCTCATTAGACAGTTCTTGTCTTATCTAATTGTCATAGATTGTCTTCTGTTAAGGCTGCTTTCTTAGAAAGAAAAGGTTTCTTGAGTTAGAGCCATAGAAGAACAACTTTTGGGTCTGAGGAGGACCTTTCAAGCAGATCTCAAACTGGCAGACACGAATTTCTGGGGTTTGCAGAAGTACACCATGGGTTTGTCCCAAAACCTGGTGAGCTGTCTAAGTAGGCACTGAATATGTAGACAGCTGTTTAAGTAGACAACGTTCTAACAGTCGTCTGTCCCAGATTATTAAGACACTCTAGCTATGGTGCTTTTCCACCGCATGGGTTTTGCTCTACACGACTCGACTCAATACATCTCGGATCGCATTTTCCTCTGGCAGGGGTCCCTGGTGAAACCCGGTCTCTAGGAATCGCTGACTTCGAAAACCACAACAACAGCGGTGGTAAAGTTAGGCGTGTTGTTTTTGTTTTTTTTTGGCTCTGCGCCCCAGTTCTCACAGATCAGTTTTACTTGTTGTATGTTCGGCTTTCACTGGAATATTTCGTCAGCCATCGGCCCAAGGAGCATATAAACCTCTTCAAAACACCTCGAGGTGAACTTACAAGCTGCTGTTGTTGTTGAGTCCGATCAAAATAAATGTGAAAGCTACTGGAAATTTAGAGATTTAACAAGCGGCAGTTTGTGCTGGATTTGAATGAGCTCTGCATTTCACAGTGAGACGCGTTTGTCTGGCCAATCAGCTCTTAGCAGGGTTCACACATCACCGTTTAGTACCTACTCAGCATGGCTGGAACCCTGAGTGGGCTGGAACCCTGAGTGAGCTGGGACTGAAAACCTACACAGTTCCAGGGCCCAGGCACCAGATTTGGCCAGTGGAAAAGCAAAAGATCTGTGCAGAGTCAAGTAGAGTCGTGTAGGTTCCATGCAGCATTAGAAAGCAATTGCATCACGGCTTGTTCCCACCCACCACACCCAACATGCATTTTTTTTTTACCTCAGCAGCTACCGTCTCCTCCATGTTCCAGTGCGGTGGATTCTAATCTTCCTGTTTTTATAGCAATTTAAATTATTTTTGCTCTGTTCTAATGTTGCATCATGGGATTGCCTTAATGGATGAGGAAGGGTTCGATGCTGCCTTAAAGTTTGGCCAGATTATGATCTACGTCCCACTATGACGTAAAATGCTCTGTAGTTAGACAGCTCACTAGGTTTTAGGACAGACTCTATATATTACAAAGTTTGTGACCACCTTAGGAAGGGGTGCAGTGGTGTTACTTTCCACAAAATGTTTGAGAACTTCAGTTTTAAATTATCATTTTCTTGCCTCTTATTGGAAAGGGTTTGTGAGGGTTTGAAAAACCTTCTAGATGTAAACGACCTCCACATAATGTAAAGGTCCTCTTCCAGTTCAAATCACAGAACAATTTGGGACATTCATTTGAGTGTATTGTCCCAGGTAACCTCCTTTATCTGGATCAGTGAAAATAATCCTGTACATTCACTTACAACTCTGCTTACCTTTGACTGTTGTAAGAGATTAAGAAATGATTTATTTTACTAAGTAAACATATATTAAAACTAGCATTTAACGACATATTCAACATAACATTTCCCAGGTGAGGATGCACATGGTCATCTTGGTGATGCTGTTACCAATGCTGGTGAGCGCGGGGTCAGAGTGCAAGGCTAGCTGTTGCCTTTCCAACATCTCCATCGCCTTGGAGATTGAGGAATGTGGCAGCTGCATTACCATAAACACGACGTCCTGTGCTGGCCTCTGCCAGACTCAGGTATATATCACAAACACCAACAAGACTGAATAATCAGCTACAAACCTAGAAATATATTAGAACTGTCATAACAATGAATACTGTACATAAACTCAATTTCCCAAAACTTTGATACATTAAAAATGCAATAAAGACTTAAATCTGTAATTTGGTCATTTATGTGAAAATAAATTTAACAGAAGCATGTTGTCAGTGATTAATTTGTGTTTGTTAATGCTATTTTTTAAATATAAACAAACTCAACTCAAAAATTTCTTGCACATTATCTTTTAATTACACTTTTTAATCTTTTAGGAACTCAAGATACTAATTGTTAACAGTATTTCAAGTGGAATCTTTGCACATCATTGCTATATAAATGACTTTAGCTGCTCAACATTCTGTGGATAACTACCTCCTTTTCATGAAGCACCATTCATTTTCTAAATGAGACAGATCTGAACCACAGGAAGGCGATAAAGCCTAGGCACTATATCTATGAAACCGCGCTGTTATATGTGTATGTGGCCTGGAATTGTCCTGCTGAAATAGACATGGAATTCCTGATGTTTGATCATTTGGACAGCAGTGTATATATATTTCCAAATACAAATAAATGCCTCTCCATCAACGATGCAATTCATCCATGCTGTGGGCACTAAAGCAAATAGAATTCATCATCCAAGCTGCAACATGGACTCGTCTGAGTACTCTGTAGTTTCTACTGTAGTTCTATGCATTTCTGATGCCTTTGGACCCAGAGAACTTCAGTGTTCCTGCTCAAAATTAATATGTGGATTCATCTTTGCATTATACAGTCTCAGGTTGCTTGATGACCACACGCATATTCAGCAGTGGCCTTTACACACAAAGATTTCCACTGAACCTTGAATCTTTTTCTTATTATGAATTCCTTGCAGTAGTATTGCACTGAGAAACATTGTCTATGAACTGACAGAACTCTCATTAAGTTTGGCCTTAGTGGTGAAGACTAACCCATTCTTGCTTGTGCCTTTGATGGATGCTTCTTTTTTTAATATTTACAAAAATATTATTAGGTTAAAAAATATATAGATTTGGCAGAAAAAAATGAAAATGTTATCTATTTCTATTTATTATTTTCTTGCATTGTTTAGAACATGCCCCAATTTTCTGCAAATGTAGTTTGTATATTGTGCATTCATTTATTCTTGAGGTGCGTCGGAACCTACACGAAAACTGAGAGTAAGGAAAGAACATAAATCATAAATCAATCGTTTTTATCAGAGAATTTTTCTTCCTTATGCAATATATATAAGTTTTTTTTATTTAATTACATTTATTAATAGGCAATTGAATGCAACTCAGGGTGGCACGGTATTGCAGCAGGTAGGTGTCACAGTCACACAGCTCCAGGTGCCTGGAGGTTGTGGGTTCGCTTCCCGCTCCGGGTGACTGCCTGTGAGGAGTTGGTGTGTTCTCCCTGTGTCCGTGTGGGTTTCCTCCAGGTGCTCCGGTTTCCTCCCACGGTCTAAAAACACACGTTGGTAGGTGGATTGGCGACTCAAAAGTGTCCGTAGGTGTGAGTGTGTGAGTGAATGTGTGTATGTGTGTGTTGCCCTGTGAAGGACTGGCGCCCCCTCCAGGGTGTATTCCCGCCTTGCACCCAATGATTCCAGGTAGGCTCTGGACCCACAGTGACCCTGAACTGGATAAGGGTTACAGATAATGAATGAATAAATGAATGCACCTCTTTTGTAGAGTTCAAGCAGATAATCCCTCTAGCTCACGCTTGGCACTGGACAATGGGGGCACTAAACTTACAAGGAATGTCTACGAACCTTTGGCCATATAGGGTGCGTGAGATTTTATTTTTACTGCAGGTGGTGATATCACCCTCTGATGTTTTCTCATTTAACATCAGTTTCCTAAAATAATCTTTCCATTAACACATGGCAGAGTACACAAGCAGTGACATGTCACACCCCTGCAATGTGTAATCTTAACATATTTAAATAGTGTTAGTTTTCTATTTTCCTTATCTGCTGACCTGGATGTGTCTTACAAAGAAACATTTACTTTAGTTTCAGCATAAAAAACCATATAAAAGACATATGTAAATTTCTAACTCATAACTCTGAAGGAGAAAAAGATAAATATATATATATTCTTCACCTGATTGAAGCCACATTTGTCTCATAGGAGTGGAGGGGTTTACATCCATCAGTCAGTCTCTGATTGGACAGTGGGACCGGACAATTCAACGTGCAGTTTATAATATGAAATAAAACACAACCCAATCCGGAGCTGCTTAGTCATAGAGAATAACGTGCCATGGTCATACACTTTAACAGAAAACTCAGGATTAAATTGAACTAACACTAAATAATAATTTTGAATCATTTGTAGGTGTTTTGGGGTTTTTTTTTTGCACTACTTACTTTACCTTTTTTTATTGTTGTTGTTTTTATTTGTTTCCCATTTAAAATTATGAATTTAATTATTGTCACCCTGTAACCCTTTCGTATTTTATAAACTTTTTTGTTTAAAAAATTTTCTGTGAAGAACTTTGAGCTGCATCTATCTATGAAAGGTCTTTCAAAAATAAAATGACTATAAAGTTAGTTGGCCTAGAAAAAAATGTAGTTTATATAGACCTCTGATGCCTGTTGTTTAACAGAAGGCCCATACGTAGGTGAAGCAACCTTCCACTGACACATTACTCATGCTTTAAACTACAAGGTACAACCTTTTGTATGCATCTAACCATTTAAAGCACATTGAAATTACTGTGATAACAGATCACCTGATAAATATGCAGCAGATAAATTGGCTTCAACACAAATTAGCGCACATGGTTTGAATTAATTCATATAATATTACAAAGGAGCATTTGCCTGTCCATTCAGATCTTTTCACCCTTGTGATGTCACTTTTCAGGAGAGAGCTTACCGCAGTCCAGTGGCACCATATGTCCAGAACACCTGCAACTTCAGGGAGTGGACATATGAGACGGTCCAGCTGACAGACTGCCCGGCAGCGAAGGACTCGCCCTTCACATTCCCTGTGGCTCTGAGCTGCGAGTGTAGCCAGTGTAACACAGACAGCACAGATTGTGGAGCGCTCAGCATGCAGCCCAGCAGCTGCTACAACTTCCACCACTACTGAAACACCTGAACCGGAACCAGCATCAGCACCACATCACCTCAAACTATCACATAGATCACAAACAATAGTGGCACCTTGCTTCTTACCTTAAATACTACAGTCATTGTTAATTATGTTAGTTGCTAAGTTATCAGCATATCATTTGGATGCTAACACCAAGGGAGGTTTTTAAATTATAAATAATATAAATATGCATAGGTGGGAAAAATATATCTAAGATAACTTGAATTATTATTTCAAATCTTCCCCTGTAAAGTTACCTTTTACAATGATTAAATGCCTATAACACTAGGTCTCACAGTGGGACAACATTTCAAAACCTGGACTTTTAGAATCTGGAGAAAAAACTAAGTTAATTTAAAGTTAATATTTACATTTTTTTATAATACCAAAATATTGAAAGTACAATGACGATGAGATGTTTATGATAGAGAACAATACAAGCATTTCCTCTAATGTTCTGAGGTTACCTCAATATAAAGTGTTGTGTTTACCAATTTTTCAAAATTGAAAATCACCGATGTAAAATTTACTGAAGTAACGCACACTTTCCTGACCAAATGGCTCTGGATCCTGGGATGGAAGCAGAAATCCTACAAAACCTTCATCAGACCAGAGGCCTACATTTTGTGCAGCACTCTATAAGCAGTCAATATGTTAGTTGTGGCAGCAGTGCTTACTTTCGAAGTCATGACATTTGCTCAATACTTCCTTTCCGATTCCACGATGTCCAAAAGTCTGTAACAATGCCAAGCTACAGCTAAAGCAGTAAAAAGACCTCCAGCATTTTCTGGGGAGACGAAACTCCATCCAATACCTCTGAGATGATCTGGAGTGGCCGCTGTGAAACCAAACTAATTGTTGATCATCGGTTCCTGACCTCACTAATGTGTGACTAAACACAACCAAATCCTTATTCAACATAATGACAAGTGCGGAAATCTTCAGCTGCAAACAGGCCAAAATAATCAACACTAAGTATCTCAGTCTTGTTCTCGTTCTAGAAATGTTCCTGTGCTGACCCCTGCCTGCTATTGGAGGACATGGTGGGCCTCTTGATTGGTATCACCCATGCATGTAACCAGTGCATCATTAAAAGATCTTATACGCAGCAGTAGCCTAAAGCTTTTGTTTCTGTAACAAACCAGCTGCTTCTCTCTCTTTCCTTCTCTCACACACACCGCAGGAGAAATGTGTGTGTGTGTGCGCGGGTGTTTACCACAGCTTATAATTGTTCTTTAGAGACCAATTATGAAATTCCTCTCTGCGAGCAAACCCTGTATTTACTCCAAAGAGCACGACCCATGATCCTGGCTCATTTTGCATAATTAAATTAGTGATGAATCAACATGAATTTCAAACACTGTATCTGGGATACAGACGAATGAACTGCAGATAGAAATACAATTAGAGGCACAAACGTGGTAAACAAAACCCAGAAAACCTTTAATGAACAAATCTTTCAGAAGTAAAAGTGATACAATCGCCACTCACACAACAAAACCCCGTTTGTGTAGTTCTTCACTTTTCCTTACATTGTCATTTTAAGTTGCTGTTTGCTCTGGCACAGATTTTCACATCAAATTGACCAAAGGAAATGCTTTAAAAAGACTTAAATTTAAGAATGTTTTGTCCTTCTCCTGTAACTTATTGTTTTGGAGATAGACAGCTCCGTTCTAACAGCAGTGTAACAAAAAGTCACAGCTGCTTTGGACGTCTGAATAGTGCACAAAGCCCAAAATAGTCCTTATTATATTTACAGGCTACAGCGTGGGATGAAAGAAAAAACACATTTGATTGGATTTTCAAAGGCCAATATGTCCAATCTACCCACTATGAAGGGCAACACGAAGCAAATATCTCAGCACGGCCAATGTCAGAACGTACACATGACAAAGGAAAAACAGAACCCACCAATAATTCTTGAAATGAAACTATTCCCAGCGGAACAGACGTTATGATCAAATTTTCTGCAGAGTACTGAAGTGATTCTCTACCATTTAGAAATTACTTTTGTTTCATGGCTATAAAAATAGCACCATCGATTTATAACCATTTGTCCTGGGCACTTACTTTATATCTCTTAATGTCACACACACTCTCACCCAGGAAAGTCTTTCTGATTTACATCGTAACTAAATGATCCAGCTCAAATCTAGTTTATATATATTTCCTCTTACCCCAAATGTAGTTGAGATTCATATGATATAGAAATCAAATACTGCTGTATTTGATTTGTGGCCCGTGTCTGTATCAGAATCTTCTTATTTGGGAACACAGTGTGGAAACTAATAACAGTAACCGGATAAACGACTTTGGTGGTTTCCCTTTGTTTTATTTAAAACAAATTAAATTTTAAATCACATTGTATTCTTTCTTCACTCACCACATCTGCCTCCATTATATTTTACTATTGCTATGGTTCAACTGCATTGACTAATGCTCCCAAAGACACTACCGCCGTGTGCAGAAGAATTAGTGGATATGATTTCAGGAGAGGTAATACAAGTACTATTAATAAAACCAACACTTTTTCACAGGAGTAAACTGTGACAGAGAATGAGCGTATATTCAGGTTTGAAGTTCAGTCATGATATGTAATGGTAGTATGGCAAAGAGCATCTATGTGGTAAGCAGAGAGGATAAAAAAGGACAATGAATGTAGAAAATAAAAAAATAACTGTAATATTATGGCAGCACTGAGTGTGTTCAACCAGCTCAGCTCAACAGCTGTGATTCTACAATAATCCCATCCACGCTGATTACAAGTGTGAAAATGCTAAAAGATATTTCATCACCTCACGTTTAACTGTTCAGCTGTGTCCGTGTGTGTGAATACTACAAACAAGACAGTGTATAAACAGCAGAAACTGAGTTTTTACCATGAGCTAGAGCTGTTACTGAAATAACGAGGTTAACACTCTTCTGAACTACTGTTTATTTCCGTGCATACAACATTAAACATTAACCCATCCAAAACCTCCTCTATCCTGCCTAGCCTGCATATTTATTCCGAATGATCTCGCCCCCCTCTACTTCCACCTGTTCGTACAGCCACTTCCTGTCACAGCGGCACTCAACCCCACACTTTCTGGAGCCACAGTCAGGGCAGGGGTAAAAACAGCCCATACAGTCTGAATCCAAACAGTCACACAAGTCCAGGCCACAGGAGATCAGCAGACCCTGGCCGTCATACACCTTACTCTTCGCTGCTGTGCCTTGTCTGTAAAATAGAGAACACATAAAATATCATATTGATCAATGTTTTTATTGATAATATTGTTTAAATACATGCATAATCAGTATGCATAATAAACACGTAAATGTAATAATCAATCTGGTTCAAAACTGGAAAATATGTAGCACAACAGCAAAAAAATTGACCAAAAACTATATATTTAACAATTAATAAGTCAATATCAATGTTTATTGCATTGGAAAAATGTTTTAATACTGGTAAAATCATTTTTAAAAAACATTTACTGTGTTTCAAAATACATTGTTTAAAGAGTCATTTCAGGGTGCTGCCGTCAAGTCGCAATTATTCAGCAATGGCGGCAGCTCACACTCCATCCTCATCCTCCTCCTTCCACCCACAGTTCAATATCCAGTGTGCGAGACTCCCCCACTCCACCAAATTTATTTAACCTTGAACCACAGCTGCCCCCCCACACACCTCGTATTGGTACATGGTACAAGTATGATACAGTGTTCCATGGCTGTTTTTAAATGTGGCACTACTAAATGTGCAAATTCTTTGTGACCAAAAATAAAAGTCATGTGAAAATGTCTTTAAGGTGAAATACTTCTCTCACAACAAATGCAGTTTACTTTTATGGGTACTGTGTAATATTCTTGCCAAAGCTGTGATTCAAACCCTTGTCTGCCTTGTTAGCCACTAAGCTATAGCCAATGATATCACTGCACTGGGGACAGTCCAAAAATATGCCTGGATTTCAAGCTCCATCCAGATACATCATTATTTTAGATTATCATTTTAAAAACTTGGGCGGTGTAAGAACGAATGTAATACCTGTCAGTGGATGATGATGATTTCACCCCTCCTCGTCGTCTGTTACTGTCACTCGTGCTTCTTCCCTGTAAGAGCATGACATTTCAGAAAGTGTCCAGTGTATTTTCACTGTTTACCTACAGTTCTACCACTGTAATCATGTTTGTGGATTTGAATCATTTTCCATGCAGGATTAATACAGAAGCAAAAGCATATAAGCAAGCAAAGCCTGTTTCAACCTTTATGCTGGACTCTCGTGAAGTATGTCTCCTCTCCTTTGAGAACTGTTTGCTTGCATCAGAGGGTGAACCAAGGCGATTAGATTCATCCTTTGTCCCTAGCCCTCCTCTGCTCTTTCTTAATTCAATCTGTAAGGAAACCCAAGAGTTTTATCAAAGCTAATTGCAGCTAATAGCACGTGCTCAGAATATCCAGTCGCAATCACTGTGAAAAATGTGTCCAGGGAGAGAGGAGAACAATGTGATATTAAAAGAAAAGCCGATTGAAGACTGATGCCATCAAGTCTGCGGTTATGCATTCATTACTTTATACACAATCCAGGGAAGCCATAGCCATTAGATAAGGCCAGTTTAGAGGAGCAATCAGCCATTTTCACCAGTGATTATTATTTACATGAGAATGACACCCCTGTGACCCAGGAAGTGTACTTTCTGTACTAAGCCTGTTTTAAACATGGCCATCCCCAAAATGGGGGGCCCAAATTATGAATCATAAACTGTATTGCACTGTACAGACATCATTTAAATAAATAATCTCTTTCAAACACCGAGGTTAAAAGGACTGACTGCACCTTTAAATTCATTGATTAGAATTTTAACAACACACTCAAGCTCAACATTCAGTTCCATTCGTGACACTGTATTCACGATTCAACGTTCTCACAACGTTTTGAGAAAATTTGAATGGAGCGATGAATAAATTCGCTGAAAATATGTAACTGCCTCAGAGAAAATCATTAATAAATGCTCAGTTTCGTACTGTGATTATAACAATATTCAAATGTATTTCTGCTGTTTAGACACAAACCTTTGCGCTATCTCCCCCAGTCTTGGACCAGTTAGAGAAAATAGTGGGCACAGCATCTTCTCTCAAAAACTGTTTCCCATTGTAATCTCGGAAGCAGTCCGGCTGGAAGTGCTCTGAACACAGGCAGGAGTTTGTGGTCGGGACAAAGTTCTTTCTTCCAAGGCTCCGCACCCATTGCTCAGCTAACTGAGGCTTGCTGATCGGGAATCTGCAGAAAAGATGAGACCTAAAACATCAGCCCTCTGGAAATGTTACTAGCCTCCAGGGCACTGGGTGATTTCATTTCATTTTCAACTGCATCAAAGACGGAACTGGACCTGGAAATGGCAAAACGTCCCCCAATGGCATCACACTGAACAAGCGGATAACACAGACCTGCAGTCTGGGGACACTGAGGAGGGCACCTTTAAAGTTCATTCTGAAAAAGTAATGAATGCCACTCCACGTCTCTAGAGAACACAGTTTGACAGCCCCATGACCCAACGGTGGGGATTTAATATCCCTCAGGCCAATACTTATCTCTGGGCATAGAATGGGTTAACTTGACTTTTGACTTCTTCAGTGTCTCTATTCTACTGGTTTTACTCTGGATTTTACACAAACTATCATAAACAGCCACAACTTAAATTACATTATTTGTCCAAATGTTTGTAGACAGTCCTAATAATTAGTAAATGTAATTACTGTACGATGAACTCATTGTGGAAACCAACAGCTTGTGTATTATGTCTTTTGGATGCTATGGAGCACCTTCATGTTACAACAGGTTGGATATAAAGTCCTTAACATTGGTTTCTGGTGAATATATTAAAGGAATTATGGAGCGTTCAGTAATACCTCTAGAATGTGTTGGAGTGGTTGTGATGTATGACCTCTTATTCAACACCCGAACTTTACCTCTAGTATTTGTGTAGCAGAATTTAAGTCCTTACAGAAATGTTCCAAACTTTTGTGTGATAACTTCCTATAACAGTAGAGGCTTAACCCATAAGACGTTTCTATCTGTTGTTGTTATTAATCAACAACTGAGTCGTTTCATAAAATGTGGTGTAGGTTCAACAGTTCTTACCTATAAAAGCGGATCTCAGAGCCTTTGATGAAGCGGTTAGTGCAGCCGAGCGCAGAGCACGCAATCGGCATGCTGTTGTTTCCGGTAGCAAATCTGAATTTTAAAAAAGAAAGTCTAAAGGTGAAGAAAAGTACAACGGTAAGTCCAAATGCTTCACTGGCGCCAGCAGAAACAAACGAAGAAACAGTCTTACATAGCAGCTAGTCCGCCCTCTAACGGCTGGAGTCAACAATACACACATAAAACGAGCTGATATAAAAGTCCCCACACACAAAAAAAAAAACAGTAAAGCAACCTCTATTCATCAAAATGACAAATTAAGTTTTTTTAAGAAAATAGAAATAAACTTTAAAGACATATACCACACATTTTATGAATGTATCTTCATTTATTGAAATGAAACGCTTTCTAACCTCAAAGCAAAACTGTACGGCGGCTGAACGTTTAATGACATTACTTAAACAGTTCATTTAAATTAAGAAAATTGAACATAGGAAATATATTTAATCAAGTTCCCGCTTGGGTGTTTAGCGGCTGCACGCTATTGATGGAAAAGTTATTTTATTAAAACTATAAATATATTTTAGTTAACATTTGAGTGAAGAATTTTGGGCTTTTATTTTGGAAACGAGGACGACGAAAACCGGAATTTAAACATGTTAGGAAACGATTCCGGCTCGATCTCAAATTGCTCTATGCTCCCTACTTAGTGCAGTAATATTTCAAATTGAGTCCCGAAGTAGTGCACTAAATGTTATACAGAGAGTCGCACTGCTTAATTAACGGATATAATGGCGTTTTATTAGACATATAATGCTCTAAATAGGTGTACAACTGAAGTTAATTGTAAACAACATAACGCACTACGTAGGAAGTTCGAAGATTTGAGATTCAGCCTTTCTCACAGGCGACTGGGCTGTTTCATTCATTTAAAAGGATTTTACGCTATATTTTATTGCTGTATGGATCTTAGGTTTTAAAAGTCAACTCTTTTAAATGGAGCACTTTGAAGAGGATTTGGTTGAGGCTCTTAAAAACGTGGTAAAGGCTGGGAGCTGGCAGTGTGTCGGAGATGCAGCGAAACTGAAGTCACCATGCACCAAGTAAGAACAAATTGACTAATTGAGTTAAAGGTGATACTCTAAATACTCTATGAAAGGAAGCATACAAAGGAAAAACAATGATGTGACATTTGGATGCAGCCTTTACTTTTTCTTGTATTTGTTATCTGCATGAAAACAACAACAAAAAATATGTATTGTATATTCTCTGAAGTTATTATTGTTATTATTATTATTATTGAAGGTTTTATGCAGATGATGGAGAGCACATTGTTCTTGTGCGTACAGAGGATGGAAGATTTTGGGCCATGGACTCATCCTGCCCTCATGAAGGTTGGTGCAGTTTCTCAGAGAGAGAGAGAATAATTTGTTAATATAAATTATATTGTGACTGTCATTCATTTTTAATCAACATTTCCTTATTATATTTATCTCCCGGTGTATGGACAGGGGGCCCACTTGACCAAGGAGATATTGAGGACCTGGGAGATGGGAAACTTGCTTTGATTTGCCCCTGGCATTATTTTGACTTTAGTCTAGAGACAGGTTGCTCCTCTTCTGGACTGCAGGTACATTGCTGCAATGAAGCTAATAGTATAACTATATTGAGCTATCTTTGATGTCTGCGCTGTTATTTTGTATTCATTAACACAGAATCAAGTCTATGATGTCAGAGTAGTGGATGGAAAGGTTTATATAAATACTCAGAGAACATTGGCCCTCTACCCTGCTCCCCTGACCACCACTGCGAAAACAGGTGAGCGCTCAGACAAAACAAAGCAGTTTAGACAAGAAAGGAGGGAAAATGAATATTTAAATAATATTTAAATTAGCTTGCAAAAGTTTAGAACTAATGTATTCAGTAATTAAAATGACACGAGTTATAGACAGTAAAAGTAATCATAAGAAGAGTAATCATTAACTTAAAACGCATTCTCAAATGACAGCAGAAGTATAAGTATTACAGTTATAAATGATTAAACATCAATGCAGAAAACCTGACACAAACAGATCATTACAGGGTATTGTTTATTTTACATCATCAAATAACATTTTGTTCATATGATCCTTGAGTGGTTTATTAAAGCATATAAAATAGTTTGCATTCAGATTATGTTATTATTAAAGTGTATGTTCTTTGTGACTTTTCCTAGAAACCTTGTTACCTGCAGAAATACAGTCAGCCTCCTCCGAAAATACGCTCTGTTTCTGGGCCAAGAAAATCCTTAGTACTCCAGATCCCCAGGAAAAGGTCTGGAGGTCTCTCTTTGAAAAACTGAATCACGGATCATTATGTCATGTCCTAACAGACCTATAAACACATCACTCAGAAATCTGCCTCCACTGTAGCTCCTTCAGGTGCAGTTTGTTGTTCCCTTTCTCAGGTGCTTTTGACTAAGGATGTGCAGATGTGGTGGGACACTGGCAAAATTGCTGAGATTGGGGAGTGTTCTCCACCGGCACAGCCGAGCAGAACAGAGTCTCTGAACGTGGTGGAGCCTGGCAGGATCAAACGCGGAAAAGGAGGAACACAGGTGCATTTAAACTGGAGGGAAATATTTATACGTGTCAGTGTGAAAATCACTGTGAGAGGACAGTTCAAAATGATTGGTCTGAAATGATGTGGAGCTGTCCAGAAAGCATAAAACACATAAGTCCAAAACGATAGGCTGATCACCCCAGCTCCCAGTCTTCAACATTTCTGAATGTGTTCAAGGAGAGTCAGATTTTGTAACTATGAAAATTGGAGGTGTGTTTGTGTTTTATTGTATGCAGATTATATATAAAGTAGACTCTTCTGTATTCCCAAAACCAACTCCTCAGCCTTTATTATCCTATAAGAAAGCCTGAATTATGACTAATCTTGTGCTTCTTCCTTTACAGGCAAGCAGGATCGCTTTACTTCATTCACTGGCCAACATTGAGCAGTGGGCTATTGACCTGTCCTGGGATATTATAGCTCGATTCTCTTCTGTCAAGCTTAGTACTGGAGACTACATGCCACGCCAGTTTTTCAATGACTTTGTGAAAGTAGCCAGAGATGAAGCCAAGGTCTGTGACTGGACTTGATTTAAATATTACAGCTTAAAATGATCTGGGATAAATGGTAACATGATTGTTTTTATTATTATTTCAACAGCATTACGATTTATTAGAGCAAAGAATCAAGGAACTGGGCAGCTCTTTTGGTGCCCTTCCAGTGCATAACGGTCAGTATGGAACTCATAAAAAAAACAGATTTTGAGGAGCTGATACCGTGATTAAGAATTTTTGTCAATTTTCCTGCAGGTTTGTGGCAGTCAGCAACGGAAACTTCACATGATCTTTTAGCTCGACTGGCTATAGTACACATGGTCCATGAAGCCAGGTATAGCAGAGAAGACAGCACAGTACAGTGCCTGCTGTTTCTGTGGGGTGCTGCTTTTGTGTTACCATTACAATACCAACTGATCCCATTCATACTTATTAATACAGGGGTGTCAAACCAGATCCACGGAGGGCCGTGTGGGTGCAGGTTTTCTTTCCAACCACGCAGAAGCCACACCTCATTCCACCTGTTTTTAATCATTGGATCTAATCAATAGATCTTGACTTTCAGTAGTGTGGGGCTTTTGCGTGGTTGAAAAGAACACCTGCACCCACACGGCCCTCCGTGGATTTGGTTTGACACCCCTGAATTAATACATTGAGCAAATATAATACAATAAAACAAGTCCAATTTTTACATTGACTAGAAGAGATAATGCAGAGTTACTCAATACTTGGCTCATATTAGTAATCACTTCCTGTTCTCAAACATGTTTCCTGAGGAATTATGGTATATTTAAATACTTTCAAGGCCAAGACTAGGTTTCAGCAGACATCTGGAAAACCCTTAGTTTCATAAACTTCCAAATACAACACTGTCTTTTTTATCTGTTGTGTGGAGAGTTTATTATTACAAATTATGACGTCACGAAACCAGCTTCACAGCTTGTTTACTATGATTTTCATAGGGGATTAGATGTGCACCCTCAGACACTATCTCGCTTCGCAGCTCAGGGAGATACTAGCTCTGTGAAGATCCTGGAAGTCATCTACACTGATGAGATCACTCATGTAGCTGCGGGACTGCGGTGGTTCACCTACATCTGCTCTAAGGAGGAACGGGTAACTTGAAGGATTTACAGGATTTTTTTTGTAATCGTCCTGAATTTTGAAATCTGAGACAACAAACACATCAACTACTGTTAATAGTTTCAGCTACAGGACAAAATATTGCAATGCTCATGTTATACATAGGGTGGCACAACAGGTAGAGTCACTGTCACACAGCCTCAGGGTCCTGGGGTTGTGGGTTTGAGCCCTACTCCGGGTGACTGTGTGAGATGTGTCCTCCCCGTGTCCGAGTAGGTTTCCTCTGAGTTCTTCCCAGGCTCCAAAAACACATGCTGATAGGTGGATTGGCTAATCTAAAGTGTCCGTAGGTGTGAATGTGTGAGTGTGTGTCACCCAGCGAAGGTTTGTTTCTGCCATTCACCCAGTGACTCCAGATAAGCTCTGGATAAGCAGTTACAGGCAATGAATGTATGAATTAAAATAATGTCCCTCTTACTGAGGTGTGAGCCATGATTCAGATAAACTTCACTTAAATATATTCATTCATTCATTCATTCATTATCTGTAACCGCTTATCCATTTCAGGATCGCGGTGGGTCCAAAGCCTACCTGGAATCATTGGGCGCAAGGCGGGAATACACCCTGGAGGGGGCGCCAGTCCTTCACAGGGCAACACAGACACACACACACATTCACTCACACACTCACACCTACGGACACTTATTGAGTCGCCAATCCACCTACCAACGTGTGTTTTTGGACTGTGGGAGGAAACCGGAGCACCCGAAGGAAACCCATGTCGACACAGGGAGAACACACCAACTCCTCACAGACAGTCACCCGGAGTGGGAATCGAACCCACAACCTCTAGGCCCCTGGAGCTGTGTGACTGTGACACTACCTGCTGCGCCACCCTTGTTTTATTTTAATATATAAAATATAAATATATTTCTATTTAAATGCAATTAAAATATTACAATGTTTTATGTTCAATATTTTAATGTTATTAAATTGGAATTGCTGTTTCTTTATAAAGGACTGTCTGAAGACGTTCCATGATCTGGTTAAATTGCACTTCAAAGGGTATTTGAAGCCCCCATTTAACACAGAGGGGAGGATGACAGCAGGGATGACGGAGGAGGTGTGTGCTTTACTGCATGCTTCATTTTCAGGCTTTGGTTGCTTTTGAAAATTGTTCAAAAATATCATTACAAACATTTATGTAATGAGCTAAATTATTTTTTTCCACAGTGGTACATTCCCCTTGTTAAACCCTCTAGCTGACACAAGGCATCATCGTTTGAATTAAACAGATAAGCTGCTACACTCTTTTGTTCAGTATACATTGTCATTTCCTGTACAGTGTATATATTATTGGTTTCATGCCACAGATATCTTTTGTGAAATTGTTATTCATGCAAATATACTTTTGTGAATTTTGTTAAATTCATTTTATCGTGTAGATGTTTCATGCATCTTAATAAAGCAAAGGAAAATGACATTATTACTATTATTAATAATTATAATAATAATAATAATAAAAAAATAACAAAGCTCTTGTTGTTAAAAGCACTTTTTGTAAATTGAAGAATCAAGTCTGATATTAATTCTGCAATATAATGAGTAGTGAGTCAATAAATATTGTAATATTAGAAACTATGTTGTTCTTAGTTTTTTTAAGTTAAGAGCTGAAGAACTCTTTACTGACAGATGGAGCCAGTGAGTCAAACTGTTGTGAAGAATGATGTGCAGTGAATAAACAGTAGTTAAAAAGAGCTTGTTTGAGTTTTATAGCTGGGATTGGATTATGTTCCTCTAATCATTTCCACAGTTAGCCCATAATAAAAGTATATTTCATTTGGGTTTTACCGCTCTGATGTCAAGATTTCAACCTCAAACCACCGCCATCTATTCTCTCAGGATCAGGATTTAATTGTCAGCTTATTTAAAAGCCTTCAAGTGTCTATTTGCAGCTTTTTTCACAAAACCTGGTGATTTCCTTCTGCAGATTTTAATAACAATCTATTTAGCAATCAGTGAAATGTATGAAGTCTCTCACTCACTCCTCACACATACAGCTTAAAGGGACCACCACTATATAGAACAATACTAAAAGGCCACTTACTGATTAAAGAAACTAAATGTATATTGAGTTTTACACAGTTAACCATGAATAATCTCTATAATGAATAAGTTGACATTCTAAAACCAGTTCCTACCAAAATAAAAATAACGGTAAAATATGATATCGAAACATCTCCAAAAATACATATAAAATAAAATGACAAAAATGCACAAAAACCTTAATTAATTGTAGCTTTATAAAGTAAGTCCTGGTTTTTGATTCCATTTACTGTCATGAGTGACAAAAATCACCTGAAGTACATTCATAGGGTTTCTGTCAAAGATTTGGCGCACCTGGTCAAAGACTTTTTTGTTGATTTTCTAAATAAAAATGCATACACCGATTACAGAGAGCATAATTATGCACTTTTTAATAAATTACTGTTTATTTGCTGGACTGGGGGAAACAATTTTCACTCAGAAAAACAACAAAACATGGTTTTACCAGGGGTGTCCAAATGTTTTCTTACAAATATGAATGTGATTCATCAAAGCAAGGTTGCTACTTCTGCTTACAACACAGCTCTTATATTTAACTTTTATAAGGACTTCACTTTTAATGATAAGGGGTTCATTGGTTCCAGAAAGATCTTTTTAATGTCTTTTGAAAACTTTGTTTTATGGAAAACCTATTGAATCTTTAAAAGACCAATATCATGGAAATGAAACGTTCATTTACTGTCCATGCCTCAGCCCATACAGAGTGTATAGTACCTAGAAACCGGCCAATTCCTCCTAGCTTTTTTGAATGAGACACAATACAAAGTTGTTTTTCATAACAGAGCTCACTTACATACATCCTTTTTGATGTCTTAAAGGCAAAGTACCAAAATAGCAATACGGCATAAAGAAATGTTGGAAAATGGTCAAAACACATTAGGTTTGATTTTTGGAACATATAACCACACAAATGTTAGTGGAAATCTGGGGAAGAATTGAATGAAGGGAAGAATATAGAAAATAGGCTCTTTGAGTACCGTCTGGAGTTGTTTTTCCTGAAATCGGACCAGCCAGGAACCATTTAGTGAACTGTATTTTTAAGTGATGGTGAGAAAAGCACCCTTGCTTGGAGGGTAAAAACAGAGACTAAAAGTCACCAGTGTGTGCTGGCTAGGCGAGACAAGAGCCGTATTTTCCACACAGCGTGAGCCTGTGTCATTTGTTTTCACTTCTGCTTTTGTATTTTTGTGATTTTTTTTTCCCCTCCCATCATGCTCAGCGCCGAGGTTTAACAACTGCCCCTCCTTGAGAACTTTTGGGTTTAAATTCATCATAACTAAATATGATCACATTAATATATTAGTTTCTTACATTTGTTTTCCACCTCTACCCGTTATACTGTACTGTTTTGTAAATGGCAAAACATGAAATGTTTTATGGAATAGACTTCTGTTTTGTTGGGTATAAGTCCATAGACAATAGTTCATTTCATTAATGCAAAGGTGAATAATATAAAATGGAATGTCAAGGAAAACACACAAAGTCCGAAAGAGGCAACTCTGCTGAATAGGAAGAGATAATCTTTCATGCACCAAGTCTCTGTCTTCTTTCTATCTTTCTTCCTTTCTCGCTACCTTTCTCTTAATTTTTCTTTTTACATGTACAGCTTCCTCTCTAGATGGCTCTTTCCCAGCACCTCACCGCTGAACTGGTAGGTGAGCTTCTTCTTGATCTTTTTGACCTCTCCAGTCTTGCCGTAATTTCTCAGGGCCCTGGCCATCTTCTGGTATGTCATCTTCTTGCGATTGCCCTTTTGAATGCCCCAGCGGTTGGCCAGAGCCTCTTTGTGTTTGGATGAGAACTGGAAAGTTCCCTTTTCTCTGTCCACCCACCAGATGCTGTCCTTCATGTCCCCATTTCGCAGAAGGTCCAGCAGGAACTGATACAGGCGAATCTTCTTCTTGTTTCCTAGGTGAAAAAAGAGACAAACAGATAAACAGAGAAAAAGTCAATGGCCCAGTCTTTTATTGGATGGGGGGATGGGATTCTGTCAAGAAATATGGGACAGTCCGTGTCTAACCGGTCTGTGTAAGAGTATATTGTTTAGTAGAGGTCAAAGCCCATTATAGAGTTGTTTTTTGGAAACGTGACCTTTTACAGAAAGTTCCTTGTTATTCTGTTGGCCTGATTAAAGGGAAATTTAGGGGAAGCCAGATATTGTTTGTGTGTTAAATATGACATTTATTAAAAGAAGTGGCTTCGTCTGTATTTTCTGACTACAAATACTTCATGAGGTTGTTTTTCACAAACTAAAATAATTCACTTTAAATAAACATAACACAGAAAGCACACGCATGAAACGGTATTCATTTGAATTCCATTGGTCACATTAGTGACCGTAAAAAAGTTATTTTCTTTGTAGCTCTAAATATGTTCCTGAAAAATATATCAATGCATTTCCGTCAAATATATAAATAAGAAAGTGTCTCAATGAAATATGTGCAGTGTCACATGTTTAGAGTAAACTGTCGCATGACCAGAACTGTTTATGCACTGGTTGCACCACAAGAAGTAGAGTAAAGAGGGGACAATTGTTTTTGAAACATTAAACCTTTAAAGTGTGTAGTGTGGATATATGCCTTTACATTTACTCAACTTTGTTTAGTGTGGTCATGGGATGGGCAAACGTCGCTGGCAACAATAGTAACTGGTGGGATAACACAGTGCATCTAAATATACACCTTTACACATATATAGCTTTTTCTACCGAACTTTATACACTGTTTTTTCTTTTAGCTTCACTTTGAGTCAAATTCTACATACGTTGGATTCAAGTGACCATCTAGACAAGGCATGCAGAATTGCAGTTATCTCTGGATCAGACTTGGAGTAAGAGGGGGAGACCAGCCAGGCTGTTACATGCATATTCTGAACTTATGTACACAGTTTTCTCCCACAGTCCAAAAACACACAATGGTAGGTGGATTGGGGACTCAAAAGTGTCCAAAGGTGTGAATGAATTTGTGAGTGTGTATCGCCCTGCAAAGGACTGGCGTCCCCTCCAGGGTGTGTTCCCTCCTGTAGGCTCTAGACCCACTGTGACCCTGAACTCAATAAGGGTTACAGACAATTAACTAATTAACTAATTAATTAATTAATATTTCAATACATGTTGGACAAAGGAAACAATGTTAATGTTTGATGTTTTATTATCTTTGCTTTCAGTATTCATAAGGGTTTTCAATGTGTGAAAGAGTCACTGTAGAATATAATAGAGCATTCTTGTGGAAATGCTGGGGTCTGATAATGAGAAAGTTTTAAATGTGATATGAACTAAGCTAGATATACAAGATAGTACATGACTGCATAGGACAAATATGTTAAATGCATATGCACCATATCATCGCACCAGTCACAATTGTAAGCAATCATAAAACAAACAATTTAAAAATTTTTTTAAATATGTAAAAAAAAAACAAATAAGTGATGGCTTTTTTTCAAAGGGTTAATGACATATAAATTGGATAGTTTTTAAATGGGTTGGGATTAAATGGGTTAAATACATGTAATCTGCAAACATGACCTCCCATCCTGATTTGTTTTGGGCAAATCAAATAAAAACAGCTTTCCCTTTAGCCTTAGTGTTGATGATCAACCACATTCATTTCTTTACTTTTGCACTAGACGCTAAAGGCTAATGTGAAGGAAACATCATGTACACAATAGGTCCAAAACTTTAAAGCCATCTCTTATAATGTGTGATATTCACAGCTTTCGCATTCAGCCATGCTCACCTAGTCTGAATAGTCGCCAAAAAAATCTCTAACCAATTGAAAGGAATGCTCTCAAAGAGTTGCACATGAGCCTATGGTCACCATGTCTAATGCCAAACATTCACTTTGGTTAGGTTAGGGAGGAGTTATCTTATCACCCAACATCAGAACCTGACCTCTCTAATCATGCAAGCAGTTTGCATTGACACTAAATGCTGGTACATCATTCAGTTTTATGGCACCCAAGCTCTGGAATTCTTTACCACAATGTCTTAGCCACTGCTCTTTTCTGCTTTTAAATCTCAGCTAAAGACCTACCTCTTCTCTCAGTACTTCTGCACTCCTCTGCAGGTATAAGTGTCTTGTTTTTCTTTCTTTCTTTATTCATTATTTGTCTCCTTGTGTAAAGTAACCTTGGGTATTAGAAAGGCGCTCTATAAATGTAACTTAATAATAATAATAATATTAATTAATAGTTTGTAATAGCAAGATTATATTTACATTAGCCTTATAACTCCAGTTCAAGAATATACCAGCAAACATACCTTAAAGGATGAATACTTTGAGTATATATAAGTAAATGTAATACTGGGGCAAAGCTACAGTGAAATAAAAGAAAATACCATGTTCTACTCCAGTTGTGGAGCTGATATGGTCCCTCATACACTCTTCATCAGACACCTCCAGTGGTGGGCTTCGGCTGCCTGGGTCATCATCATCTGAACTCCGTAGGAGAGGAGAGGGCTGGACATTGTGTGGGTAACACACAGATGGCCGGGGCAAATATGTCATCTGTAGAGCAACAACAGTCTCTTTACTTTAGGGAAGTCATAAGAAACACTCAAGATTTTGTATACCCTTCATCCAAGTTAATTTTTTGAAACTGGGTAAATTTTCTGCTTCTCAATATCCTGGGCACCTTCGGTGATGTTGAGCTCTGGGCCCAGTCCAAGAACACCAGCAGGTTCTTTGTTTAATGTGCAAATGTTTTCCCCTTATCTTAAATTGTGTTCACAGTTTTCACAATTTCACTCAAACAGCTACATTAAGACCCAAAGTATAGAGTTGTCTTTTCACAGTGAAAGCTTGATTTTCTCCTGTTTTTTGAGATGAAGGCTTTGAAAGTCCATCCAGTGACAATTATTGTTTTTACTTTATTAACATATTTTAGTTTATATGCTAGAAAACGTATCATGATCAAAATAAGTAGTCAAAACACCATAAATGGGCATTTCTGCTTTGAAACTGCATTGTTCCTCTGTCACAAACAATATCAAACTGCAGGCGAACAGTGGAGGGGTGTGTGGATATAGACAGGGACCCATTTCATATTCATAGATCTACACATGCTGAATGATGATGAAGAGGCAATCTAAGCCATCTGTAACGCATGAAGGTTTTTGTTTCTTGAACATAAGTACTTATAAATATGTAATTTTGATGAACAGGTGGAGTATTTAGGGATTATATCAATGACCATAGGATGACTTCAAGTAATGTTTATGTGAAGAGGACAGCTGTGATGGGCTACAAGGTTCCACATATTTGTTAAAATTCCTATTTTAAGTAAATGAAGAGCTATGACTTTTGCACTACACTGTATAATGTGTGAAATTTGACTCATCCTCACAGGAGTTTGAGTCAGTGTGGTACAAATAGGCCAAAACCCAGGCCTATTTCAACAGGTGGCTAGGCTATATTATTTCAAGATATCTTAGGCATGCTAAACAGCAAAAAGAGGAAGTTTATCTGTTACCACTGTATACCACTGAGGAGGAGTATGGTGCTGTCAACACTATTTCAGTGTAAGTCACTGTGGTCCATAGATATTATCTTGTATCAGTTCCATTTAAAATGGTGAGAATGACATTTGGCCAGAGGTTTAACAGGAGAAAAAAAAAATTAATCAAGAACACAGGGCTAATTTTGAAATGAGCACAAATTCAAAGTGACAGATGTCACAAGACATTATAAACAGTCACATTGTTTAAATGTCTGCTTGTGTCATTTCATGCAGAGCGTTGGAGGACACACTTCCACATGACGGGATGGCCAGCTCAGAAACAAAGGTCATTAAGATGATGAAACGAACTTGTTTTATATGCAAGTTCAGCTGAATGAATTTTGTGTGGTTTCCTCAGCTTCTGCATCACCAAATAAAGAGCTGCATCTAGTTATTGACACCAAAGCATGAGAGAGAACAGCTGCAACACTGGGAACACATGGTTTTAGACTCAAGATCAGGTTTAAATTTAGTTTATACATCTGTAACTCCGATTTAAGGTACGGTGGCCTGTATTCATCATATAAGTAACAGACTACTGTTTAGGTTACTGGGATATAAACATGTTCATTCAACGTGGTTACAAAACATGTGACTTGCTCAGAGGTGTCCAAACCTTTTTCGAAATAATTGCACTGCAAACAAACTTAACAACAATTTCACAGTAGCGCCTACATTACAAATGTAACCACGGGCGATGTATTTACAAGGATTTTTAATCATAGCCAAATAGACCATAATTTTTGCAATTTCATTCAGTCCCTTGTTGATGCAGCATATAATAATAATAATTAAAAAAAAAATAATAAAAAGAAATAAACTGCTCAGTTCACATTTATCTGGTTTACAGCTGATCCACTATAAATAACAGCAAAGCCCCACCACATACAATACTGTAAACCACAGTGAGTGAAGATCAGATAAGGCCAACAGAAGAATATTATTTCCAGGCTAAAAGTATGTGTGCAGGAGCTGTGGAGGAGGCAGTAAATCAGCCACTCAGACAGCTCTCTTCCCTCCAGCCTGTCCATGGCTTCACACAGAGGAAAAGCACTCTTTTCGATTGGCCTTTACTGTGGTTAGTGTCTGAGAAACAAGTCCAGCCAGACACAAAGGATTCAATCACAGCCTCGCTCTAATCTGCTTCCCATTCTCATCTACAGAATGCTCTCACATTGTTTTTTGTACATAATTTCTTACTTGTATTTCATGTTTCCTGGAAGTTATCACAGTCAAGACAACACGCCTAGACAACATTCTACCCCCATGTATTCCATTTACACTGTCCAAATTTAACGATGGACAGATTAAGAGAAAGAGTCTGAAATATGTTGAAATTAAATCCTCTTACATTAACATTTGGGAGAAGTAATAAACATCAACGGACAAATTAATTTCTCACCATTATATTTTGATATTTTGCAGATGTAGAATATAAAATGCTTCTCAAAAAACATTGGTGTTAACCATAGCACATCCCTGGTATTTTTTGTATCGGTACAGATCTCTCCAAGCAAAGCATATTATGAAAATAAAGCAAATTCATGAACAAAAGAAATGTTTTGGACACAAACTTTTGAGTTTTGAGTTATGTAAAAGACACTAACTGTGTGGATGTATTTTAAGTGAACACAACAAATTGGATGGGGTACATAGAAAAAGTATCATTATAGCAAAAAGTAGAACACAATACATCTTCCAGAAACAAATATTTTGGTTTATTTCATATTTGCATGCCTCTTTGGAGTTGTATTAGCTCATTAAGAGTGAAAATTAAATGCCTGAACTCTAATTTATAAGGAAGAATCTGAATAACAAATTCAATTATATCAAATTACAGTGATATTAGCTGTTTCAAAGCATGAATGGTTGAATGGGATTCGGATTAGAAATCAGTCATTTAAAAATTGCATCACATCAATTCTCACGGGATTTCAGCACAAACTGTGTGTCCGGGTGTGTGTATGTGATCGATTATGTATTTGTTCTATGTTTTTTTGTTAATATCATCACTGCTGAAGCAAACCCTTATCTCCCTTGTTTTTGCTTCATGCCCACTGTTAAAATTTCAGTATGTGAGCCTTGATAGAAATCTTTCTAATTATTTGCTTCTTTCATTAAAACGTTTCTGTTGTCTCTCGTTACCGTTCTAATGATAGAAAGTGACAGTATGCTAGTCTTTTGTGCATTTATGCATCTGTGGATGTCCAGTCCCTTCTGTGAGAGTCTGTGCTTGTTTGTGTTAATGTGTACATGTCTAGGCACATGTCTGTGCAGTGGTTGTCCCTGTGTTGATGGCATCTCTGAGTGTGTTTGTCTGTATCTGTTTGTTTGTGTCACACTGCAGATCGTTGTGTATATGTGTTTATGCTTGTGCTAGTGCTTTGTGCATTTCTGGCTGTCTAAGCCCATCTGTGATGCATACGTGCGATTATATGCTTGGATTTTGTGAATCCCTGAGTGTTCAAGCCTATCTGTGTGTGTGTGTGAATGTGTGTGTCACAATTTGAAGCGTTTGTGTGTGTAAGTGGGCAGGGCCTGCGTTGTGGCGGTTGGTGAGTGTGCAGGTTGCTGCTGTGGTGACGGTGGTGAGGACTGGTCAGGATAAGGCTGAGTTGAGAAACAGTTTGCATGCAGATGCGCTCTCTGAGCTCCAGCAAAAGCAAGGGAAATTTTGCACATAATAACATTGAAACATTAACTGTACACTAAAGCAGATAAGGAAGAAATAATATCAGTTCTTTAAGTAGACCGAAAGACCTAACTCCTTGAACAATGCCATACTCAAAAACGTTTCACAAGAAGTCAAAAACATTAGTCATTTTATGTGAATGTTAAGCGAGCATTTCTACTAATCTATGTACTATATAACAATCATATAGTTTAAAGCATAATCTCTAGCCAATGAAATTCCAACCAATCAAATTAAAGGACAATCCCTCCACCGCTTAAAATATTACTTGTATGGTTCTTGACTTGGACACACTATTCTGGAATAGTCCTTAAACAGATATACAATGAAAGGCCCTTTAAGAATCCAAAACTGGTTTTTCTATGACAGAGGTCTTCAATCTACGGCCTGCTTTGATTTGACCAGCCCCATTAACTATGGCAGCATGTTGTCTGGCCAAGGGCATAGAGCTGGGTAGAGATGATATGGACATGTCTCTAAACCAGTCCAGCAACTACTGAATTGTCCCTGGCAATAATTTTGGATGAAATACAATACAACAATCCTTCAGTGTCTAGTCAATATTTTTGGTACAAACAGTTAAGATCTCGTCCTCTACTCTGAGTCCCAAATCCCGAACCCATGCCTTTCCTCCCTAAAATGTGAGAGGCTATGGCTGTAAGGAGACAAAGCCCTGTAAACATGTGGCTGCGTGAGAGACCCCATTCACATCGCATCTCGTATTGGGACAGTGCCACCAGCTACGATGGTGTTTTAGGGCCACTTCAATCCAGCTCTTTTAGAAATGCAATATATATATATGCATTGTTCAGCGAGACCTTTTTTTCAAGGCGATGCATTCATACGCATATACCGTAAAACCCAATGTAGATGCACAAGCAGAATGAAGTGCCATCCCATACTCCACAGTGACTTTACATTTTCAAAATAACATGACTTTAATCTCGAAATAAAAACGTCTTTAACTTCAAAACATTTATGACTTTATGACATGGTATATATTTTTCTTTCTACATGTTTTCCTCTCTGGCTGCAGTCCGGACACCCAAAAGATTAAAAACTGTGAGCTGGCCCTTTGTTTAAAAAGTTTTAGGACCCCTGAATGAAATAAATTAAATGCCCTTAATACTATGTGAAAACATTCCAAATAAATAAGTGAAGAGGAATAGTCTAAAATTATTTAGATCTTTTTACATCACTTTATATTACAGTGCATAAAAAAGCGGTTACAGATAATGAATGAATTAATGAATATTACAGTGCAGTAAAATGTTTTATAAATGTTTGTTGTCTGATATTTCATCCTTTCACTATTAAAATCTCACCTGTGTAGGGGACAGGGCCAGGTGGGGTCCAGCCAAACTGGGGTCCAAGAAGTGGCTGGACTCCATGTCGGTGAAGCGATGGACACTGGGTGGGTGAATCTGTGGCACACTCTGCAGCTCTGTGAAATGGCTCTCGGGCAGATTCTCAAAGTCTCCCGTGTGGACATGATGAGAGTTATACTCCCAGTTATGATCTGGACAAAGGTGGCCAAACGAAGGGTCAGCAATCGCCACCTTAGACTCTGTCACAAGTAAGCCAATGTAGTTGGCATTAGACTGTTAGTAAAACCATGGATGGTGTTTCAGATGTCCATTTCAGATTTGTTAAAAATGCTATGTACTCTTTTTCTTTCTTTTTTCACTACAACCACCAGGACTATGTGTTGTTCACAGTTTCCTGTTCACACCCCCATTTCCTTCAGCAGTTTTAGTGAATAGCATTAAACCTGCAGTTTGTTTTTGCTGCCTTTTCCATCAGATGAATGGAATATCCCAGTTTTTCATTTTCTCACATAGTACACTACTTTTTAGTCAGGTGTTTACATTAAAGCACATACAGAATTGCAATAGTAATATTTTCATTGTGCATAGATCTAATAACTAGATAATATACATATAATGAATATATATGTTACAAGAAAATATTTGTATGAATTACTGTCAATGGAATAACCTGTATGTATCCTACATTTAGTTAGTAAGGCTAGCAAAAGACAAAATGTTAAAATGTGTCAAATTAGACATTCCTAAAATTACCTTGTAAATAATTCTGAATAATTAGCTATGGCATATATACAAGAGCAAAACATAAAAGCTTAGCTTATTTAAGTTAAGCAATACAAAGTTATTCTTCACTGATAATTATATTGTGTGTGAAGCTTTATTAGAACTATTATGGCCCAGAAATAGTTTCAGAACAGGCAGAGAGACAAACTGCAAAATATTGTTTTCATTATTGTCACATGCCATTAGCATTTCTCAGATTATATGAAGAGGTAGAGGAGTTATGTTTTCACTTTTCTTTTGCTACCACAATACAGAAATTCATGTGGCTTTCAGAACAGCAATGCTAAATGCTAATGTATACCAAAAATCACCTTGTCATATGACCCCTGCACTTAACTAGCAGCTGTTCCTTCTTTTACCGCCCCATCTCTACGTTGTTATGCTTTTTATTTATTCATTTTTACCCCAATTGATATTTTTGTGGCCTAGATAGTCTCTTTTAGTTTGTAGGCCCTGGGGGATATTTGCCGTTCTACGTCTGTAGTTTTCTTGCCTGTTAAAATGAGGCATCTGTTTCCTGCTTTGTGTCGGGTCACTTGCCTGGTTCCACTCGCTAGCTCTACTAACACCCCCTTGTGAGGTTTATTCCCAGCTGCCCTGGGTGTGATTCTGAGCCGTTAGTTCATTCTACCGAAGATGGTGTTAATAAAGGGCCTCTAAGTGTGTCAGACACTCAACTGTTTTGGTAAGGGTTCAATCTGTTTGAAAATGTGAACACTTTGTAATTTCAGCAATGGTGTATGACAAAAAGAGCACTAAACAGCAGCAGTATACAGAGCCAATTCAATAAAAACGCCAGCATCTCACCACTTTGGCCTTCTCCATCGATTATGTACTGGTATTCCATCGGGGGTCGATAGATTTCCTGTTCATAGATCATTTCCTCCGTGGGCTGCTAGGTGAATTGTAAACACACAGTTTGACCCATTAGAATAAGTAAACAATAAACAACAAAACCAAAGTTCAATGCATAAATATATGAATGCAGTATACGGTATGAGAAAAGCCTCACATCTTTGTTTACAAGTGCCCAGTAATCTTTAAATTCAGATGGTGTTTGTGACATCCAGCCAGTCCGGGTTATTTTCTATTACACATAGAGATTAGATTTTAGTGATTCAGTAAATTTTTGAGAACAATTGAACTCGTAGAATATAATTATTGTTACACAGAAACACCTCTGAGGTTATATTAGATGTCACCATATACTCAGTCAAATTTGTCCATGTATTTTGTTAATTATTACTTTTGACATGTTAATCACAATATTTGACATGTTAATGATTGACACATTTAACTTGACTGACAATTGAACTGGTCAGTGCTAGTATTTATACAAAAAAAAACCTCATGTCATCACTGTCAGAACAAAAACTTAATTTCATTTACATTATTTGGCATAATTAAAAATTGCTAAGGATGCAAAACTGTAATGATCAATAGAATAACAGAAAAATCCCATTCAAAGTCAGTAAGGTTTTGTCTTTTTCCTGTGAAGTTGATATTTTAGAGATGCATTATTTTGTCCTGATAGTGATGTGTAAATATTAGTCTACAGTTGGCAGTCAAATAACATGATCATCTAAAAACACGTGTGTAATTAAATGTAAATAGAATTATACTTATTTTCATTACTGATGCTAAATTAGCTACTATTATTTAGTGGTAAATGCTAGCAACAAAATAAAACAAAAATGATGCCATCCATGATGCATTTCCATTTCTATAGTACTGTCTGATTTGCAGGTGAAATATGAATAAGTATGACTGAAAAACTGACACATCTACTAACTTGAGGCCAGTGCCGATAACCTGTAACCTTGCTGGTTGTTCGGTGACTAGGTGTTCACATTTACGAGCAAGATACAAATGTTTACTACAAATAAAATTGCACAAATATATAGAAATGGGGAATACTCACAGGTGGGATGATGTACCCCTCCATTCTGTACGAAGGCAACATGGAGTCTTCTCCGTTTGGCTCACTCTACCTCTTTGCGCTAACCCTTTCTCAATGGCTTTCAAAACTGTCCCCAAGCCATTGCACAACTCTAAATTTCCTCTTACCAAATGAAACCAAAGATCTCACACACTCAAGCATACGCACACACCTTATCCAGCGGGGGCCACACAGTTATCTCCCAAGGCCCCGAAAAGAAAGTGGCTACAGATACAAGTGCAAGTGGCACGTTAGCCTAAACAGCAAGCGTGACCAAAAGGATCGGGCTTTCTGTTTGTTACTTCTTTATTTTTGGGTACGAGTGTGTGTGAGTGTGTTGCTGCTGGTTCCTGATTTTCGGGTGATGTCAGGTGGGGATTATAACTACTCAGATAGAACAGACGCAAAGTTGTCACCTCCCCCAATAGCCAATCAGATCTCAGCCAACCCGTTTCTTTCTGTCCACCTCCATACTGCCTGCCATTCCGCAGGCTTTAATTGGTGCCACTTTAGAAGACTTTGGGGCTCCTCTAATTTCTGTGTTTTTTGCCAATTCCCAAAAGGTTTTTACCTACAGACATGACAAATGCTTGAGATGATACAAATGACCAAGCCATTACAGTTTGCATTTTTGGAAACAAACAAAGATGCCTGTTAGAATAATTAAAAAGAAAAACTGAATGATTTTTGCATACATTAGCCTACCGTTTTCCAATATAAATAAAATGTGGCCTTTACAAAATGCATGCCATATTTAACAATTGATCTTATTTATTTCTAACAGAAATAAGAAAAGGTGTTAAACGTTTCACAGAAAAAGGCTATATAATTTTAATCTGAATGATTATTGGGTCTCAAGGACTGATGAGAATGACACAAAAAGTAGAGTGTAAATAAAAAATTTGAAACACTTTCCTATAACATGTGGTTAAATATAGCACCTGTCAACAGTCCTGCTTTTCCCCTATTTAAGAATCAACATCTTCTTTTAGCACTCCTGTTAATAGGATATCGTACACAAGGTTTACATACTTTGTTTTTTATTTAATTTTATAATTTGCATGTGAAGCCTTTTTAATTCATAGTACAAATGCAAATCTGAAATTAACAGAATTTGACTTGAAAATTAAGGTGCCAAAAATGTCATAGAATAAACACATTTGGCTCGCAAGAAACTTTGCAATGGACGTTAATTTAGGGAACTATTTTTGGAAAATCAGTGAGAGTGAAACAGAATATCAAAATTAAATAACAACCATACCACTTTTAGTATCAATTTTGTCATTCCTCCTGATCCACAATATTTGCTGCTGATCAATTATATTCTGTAAGCATGTTGCATATTGCACATAAAAATAACACAACCCAGCCCCTGTGTGAATATGAAACATCTTTTTGAAAAACTTCCACACAATAGCATTATATATAATATAATATAATATAATATAATATAATACATGAGTGAATGCCTTCTTGATACCTCCCTCTGGTCAGCTTGATAGAGGCCCCAGTATAGACTCTGGAGAGATTATATCTCCTGGCTGGCTGGGGATCAGCCCAGGAGGAGCTAGATTAAAACTCCAGTGGACAGAAATGCCAGAGTTTCCTTTCTCACTCTGTTGCCACCGCAAACCTGAAATAGATTAAGCGGAAAAAGTTGACAATGATGATGTTCTAAATTAATGTTTTTCAAGAACTATATATCCAACATAGCAACCATTTAGGAGCCATTCATTTTTAGACTTGGCTAATGTATATTGCACATTAGAGGAAACAAGCAATGGGCTTAATTAAACAAAAGTGATACTTCCTTTAAAATTCCAATTTTCAAGCTCTATTTGATTTACTTGAGTTTTCACAAAAAGTGTACTTTCAGAAGATAATTCTCACTGGTGTCATGCTGGTTTCAAAACTCAGAGTGTATTGTGACTGCAGAGATAAGGTAAAGGGAGACTTGTATCTGTCGTAAGCTCCTCATGTTCCACTAAGACAATTGGGGGACAATACATACAGCAGTGACAATAGATAACACAGTGAAACTTGTCTTTTGTTACTATTTCTTATATTTCTTTACATCCAACACTAAAATGCATTTTGTTTAGCTGGAAATGGATTAAATTTTGCTCTAGAGGTTTTCTTATGATATGTAATTAAAAGCCCAGCATCAGACTAGGACTCAGGAAATATGGAAGTCAAAACAAGACTTAACTTCAGTTTCAGAGAGTGAACTGTAAGACAAATATTTGAAACAGTGCCTTTATGGTTCAGTACAGAGGGATTTACACACTGATAAGTGGGACTGTAGTTTAGAACACTGACATTCCAAAAAAGGTTTAATTCAGTTTAGGAATGGATAAGTATATATTAAAAAAACGTTGGCTAGATATATTTCATTCTGTAACCACTTATTCAATTCATGATCCCATAGCCAACTCCTCACAGAGAGCCACCCTAAAGTGGGGCTCAAATCTTCAACCCAACAATGTGGAGCTGTGTTCGAAACAAGACCTATTGTTAGATTTCAATTCATATAAATGTAATTTACAAAACTTTCAAAAATGTTGGAAAGCTGTGCTAAAATATAAATAAATGCAAAAGGCAGTGATGTTTATTTGAAATTATTTAAATTATTTAATTGATTACAAAAAATGAATTAATTATCTGTAACTGCTTCAGGGTCACAGTGTATCCAGAGACTACCTGGAATCACTGGGCACAAGGGACACACCCTGGAGAGGGGACCAGTCCTTCACATGGCACTGACAGTGACACTACCTGTTGCACCACCGTGCCGCCCAAACTTTTTATTTTATTTATTATTATTATTTTTATTTAATAATTTGCATTTAAAGCCAGCAATTTGGAACAGGGCATGTTTACCACTGTGTTGATTGGGGTATTCTTTCTGTAAACATTTGGGGACTTAGGAGACCAATTTATATAGTTTTAAAAGTAAAAAGTTTTCCCATTCTTGTTTGACACAGGATTTCAGCTTGTCAGCTTTTTGGGTTCTCTTTGTATTTTTGTGTTATAATGCACCAATTCATTCATTCATTCATTATCTGTACCTGCTTATCCAATTCAGCGTCACAGTGGGTCCAGAGCCTGCCTGGAATCATTGGGCGCAAGGCGGGAATACACCCTGGAGGGAGCACCAGTCCTTCACAGGGCAACATACACATTCACTCACACTTTTGAGTCACCAATCCACCTACTAACGTGTGTTTTTGGACTGTGGGAGGAAACCGGAGCACCCGGAGGAAACCCACGCAGACATGGGGAGAACACGCCAACTCCTCACAGACAGTCACCCGGAGCGGGAATCAAACCCACAACCTCCAGGTCCCTGGAGCTGTGTGACTGCGACACTACCTGCTGCACTACCTGCTGCCGCCCTTAATGCACCAATTGTTTGCAGGAAATGACAGGTCTAGTCTAGCTTAGCATGCTGATACTTTCTAAGGAGCCATGCTTTTTTGCAGAATGTGTATTGGCCTTGTCTTACTGAATTAAACAAGGCCTCAAACACATATATATCATTCAGCATTAACAGTGCTTTCACAAATGTGCAAGTTCTGTGCCATGTGCAATAACACATTCCCATACCATCACTGATGCTGGTTTTTAAATTGTGCTCTTATAACAAGCCAGATGGTTTCTCTCCTCTTTGGTCTGGAGGATGCAGCATCCAATGTTAAAATCAAAATAGAATATCAAATTTTCTTTCATCTATATGTGGGGTTTTTTTCATGACTCAGAAAATGTTCATCTTTCCTGTTCCTCTCTCTTGAAGATGAAACTACAGAATCTATGACAATCTATGTTAAATGATGACAGGAGCTATGAAGGTCTACTAGCTCCTGTACAGCTAAGCTAATACTTAAATTAATACTTTTTAAACTCAAATTGTAAACTTTTTTTGTGATTTTCAAAGTACAAATTAATTTAAAAAATTAAATATGCCAAGATTTTTTACACGTAGGAGTCTGAAAATAGGGGAAGACCGTAAATGTTATTCATTCTGAACGTGTGTGATTTTGTGAGATGAGTGAACTTTCCAGTTTTGCATATGAAAAAGTATGTGTCTCAGCATTCACGTCTGCATCACGAGCCAAGAAAATATGATGAGTGGTGAAAAACTCTGAATGTTAAGCAATGTTATAAACTAGCACACAAAAAGTATGAGAAATAAAGAATACATAATAAATAATAACAATAAATAAATAAATAAAACCAAGCCTCCTTATAGGTTAATTACAGGGAAATATGTTAAAAATGGTCTCTAAGGAAAGGCAGGACCTAGTGAATCCATCATGGATCAAATTCCTGCATGAAAATTTCATGCAGTTCTTCAGAATTCTCATTAATGACAATGATAGTTGTTTCAAACCCTCTGAGGCATAATTAATGTATAATACTGCTGTAGTTACAAAATAATGTATGTGAATTTCTGTCAGTTTCCATTTTTTGATGTTTTTGATTTTTGAAATCAGGTACCATTTAAATCTCTTTATTTTTGAATCAAAAGCATTATATTACATTGAGATTTAAGGATATTTAACTGCTCCTGTATAGTTGCATGTTTGGAGAGGTTTTGTTGCAGAGGTTAAATCTGACAAAGAATAAAATGATAATCCCATCAGAATGTGGCATTTTTCTTTTGATAGAATAAGTTATTATTTAAAGTGACAGAATATCAGTATTCATTTGGCCAGTACAATGCTTTACCTAAATATAAAGGTTTTAATTGTTTTAACAACTATTGTACTTGTTCTGTTTGGCCACATGTCAAGCTGCAGTAACCACAGGCTGCAGAAGCCACAGCTGCCTGCACAGCCGGACTGAATCTGATGACACTCACTGTTTTCCCGGAGTATTAATACACATTGTTACAGCCACTTCAGCAAGCTATTTCCCCCCACTGTTATTTCAGGAGGACCACAAAGATGACCAGTTTTTACATGAACCGCACAGGGCTTGGCTTTACGAAAATCAGCCATCCATATTGGAAGGTGATAAGCGGTCATTTCTTGCTATTCATTTTGTGAGTGCAGCATGTTTTATTTTGCCTCCACTGACAAGGAGCTTTCATTAGCATATACTGGATTAGGCGTTAGCCTATGTTTAGCACTGGTGCCCAAGGGCCTCCTACACAATCTTTCCTCATCAGCTTGCAGGCAGATTGTGTGGTTCTTACTTCATGGTCCCTGCTAAATAGTGTAGAAATGGCGCAATTGTGGGAAGACTTTCTTGCTTAAATGTGTATAGTCCTTGCTGCAGCACATTAGCTAAACCTCCTGTTTACCCCGTCAGTAGTCTGTGCTTGCTTAAACCAAAAGCAAAAGCAGCGTAACATAGCTATAGATTTGAAGTTGAATTCAGGGCTAAGTAAATATGTCTGTTTTTTTTTTTCATTACAAACTTTCCACCATCTATAGGCAAGGCTAAAACCACCTTGCTTAAAAAAGACAAATTAGTCAATAAGGATTAAAACTTGTTTATCAGTAGAGACCATTACCTTTCTGAACTACACCTTTTGTTCCCATTGTCACAGGTGAGGTAAACCTTTAATTATAAGAACAAGCTAATAACTGTATGTCATTTCATACTACTTAACCAAAAGCTACAAATAGCTGATATAGAGAGAGAAATGGAATTCAGCCATAGATAAACCTTACGTATACATTCTTTTACATATAACAGTTTCTGTCTATAGACTATTGAAAATGATTTAAATTTATGATTATATACTTAAATGCCCAACAAATATTCTGTGATTATTGCTCATGTAAACTAATTTCATGTGAGCAAATTGTTCACTGTTATCCAAGCTGTCAAGTGATTAGAAACATTATATGGGCTAGATTACTAGAAATAGGTTCAATATAAATTCAATCCAATTAATGATTTATGACCTCTGACATGACTTTACACTGGCTTTTAGACCTAAAATATTCCATGTATGGAAGATCAGCTAAGGAGAGCTGTTTGTGAACGTGATGAAACATGAACGGCCTCAACAGTGTCCCTTATAGAAGGAGGGGTGGGGGGTGGGGGGAGCTACAAAGGGAAAGAAAAAAGACTTTCACTTCTCTGTTTGAATGAACAGCTAAATAAAGAGTTTTATTTTTTTTTCCTTTCTTTCCAGCTAAAAAATGACACAAGCCTCTTCTTAGATCTTGACAGATATGTTCAAGTTGGGCTTCAAACTTGACTTGAGCTTTTGTTACAGAAACACACATGGAAGTAGTTATTCTTTCAGATGAGATTCAGATATACAAATGTATGAACGGGGAACTACAGAACCTTTTGTCTTTATAAACAGAGCAACATGTTACCAATAATTTTTACTAAAATCTGCATTTTGCTTTTGCATGTCATCTTTGCTATCAGTTTCTTTAAAACCCGTGTGACTTGTCAAGGCCTTGTGTAGCTGCCTTTAATAAAACTTGTTGCCTTCAGACAGAAGACTCACACGCAGGCCCACACAAAATAAAGCAGCCTACACTGTGTGTATGGGGGTAAAAAAAGCAGAAGTAGAGGACTCTCTTTCAGATTCACTTCCTGTAAGGGAATGACTTGCGAGTCTTTGCGCTGTAGCTTAGGACGGAGTAAGTGAAGCAAGCAATATAAATTCCTTACACCTGAAAGTATGTTCAGTTTTGTATCATTTGTAGAATGAAATGATAGCTATGAAATGATAACTGTCTTTTAATAAGTGCTAAAAATGAGTAAATGTTAAGTGTTAGCTACAAATGACCAAGTTTACATGTACGTCATTTGGGAGACACGTACCTAGACTACTGACTTATTAGTTTAGTCATTTTATAGAAGAATCTTGCCCAGCTATGTTATTGGTATAGTTTATTGGTATTCCTGTCAGAACTGCGAACTGAACTATAGTTTGTTGTTTTACAGGCTAGAATTGTTATAGCATTACAACTGTAATGTTCTAGAGCTCATGTGCAGCCATTCCAGAGCATCCCATTGGATTTAATGATTTTCTGTGGCGATTACATTAGCAGTGCATGCACAATTAAACACTTGTGTCCACAAATGCGTCATAAAATAGCAAACTTTTGGAACTATATTTACTTTATATGTTTGAGGATGAGGAGAAATTAAGGCTGAACATATATACATTACAGTTTTTTCCACAGGTTTAGACCTAAATGGCCAGACATGTTTAATACTAATACTAATAATATTGTACCTAGTTCCAAAACAAATTTAAAAAACACATTTCAAATGTAAATATGTTTAAATGTATATCAAATGACAATCTTAAACTATAACACAGACCATAAAATTATATTTTTTAAGTTGTAGATCTGTAGTCTTTTTTTTTTTATTCCAATTGTAATCAACACAGTTAATATGTCTACAAGCTAGTTTGTTTTTACAGCTGTTCTGATAGCTGTCATTCAGAAATCCCCTCCAGTAACCTGCCATCGATCAGCTTTCACTTAAACTCTTCAGTCATTTGAATAGCTGTCATGTGATAACTGTTTAAAAGTTAACTTGCCTAAGTGTAGCATTATGTTGCATTTCCGATGTCTGTCAGAATGGGCCTCAAGATGTAGATTTGCTATGTCTTATGTAAGTGTGAAACACAGCTTTGTTTGCAGCTGTTTATTTTCACACTAGGTGCCTTCTTTACTGCCTTATGCTGTGTATATTGTTATATAAACAAACACTTTTTGCAAAAAAGTTGGGACATTTTATAAAAATGCAATAAAATTTGTATTTTGTTAATTCACTTGAACCTTGTTTAACAGACAAAATGAAAAGATTTTCAATGATGAACATTGTTAAATAAAAATTACATTTAAAAACAGATGCTAGGCCTGAAACACTCGACAAAGCTGCTACAGAAGACAATTTACTACTGGTTCACATCAACTTTTCTGTTACTTATACTTTTTAATCATTTGGGAATTGAAGATGCTAATTGTTACAATATTGCAAGTGGAATTTTCATTCATTCTAGTTATATACAGTCATGGCCGAATGTGTTGGCACCCCGCAAATTTTTCCAGAAAATGATGTATTCCTCCCAGAAAATATTGCAATTTCACATATTTTGTTATAGACATGTTTATTTACTTTGTGTGAAAAAATGTAAAATTGATATAATTTCATGCAAAACTCCAAAAACGGGCCGGACAACATTTTTGGCACCCTCATCTCGCTTTTTGACACTGGGCCCTACATTGCAACCCAGTATCCTTTGGTAATCTTCAGATTGCATGATGCCTTGCACACAGTCAAGGCACCCAGTGCTAGAGGCAGCAAAACAACCCAAACAATCTTTGAACCTCCACTGTATTTGATTGTATACACTGTGTCCTTTTTTTTGTAGGCCTTATTTCGTTTTTGGTAAACAGGAGAATGATGTGCTTTACCAAGAAACTGGTCTCATCCTTCCACAAGACGTTTTCCTGGAAGGATTTTGGCAAACATTTTGGCAAACTGAAGTCTAGCTTTTTCATGTCTCTGTGCCAGCAGTGAGGTCCTCCTTGGTCTCCTGCCATAGCATTTCATTTAATTCAAATGTCAACGGATAGTTTGCGATGACACTAATGCTCCCTGAGCCTGCAAGACAGCTTGAATTTCTTTGGAACTTGATTGGGGCTGCTTATCCACCATCCAGATTATCCTGCATTGCAACCTTTCATCAGTTTTTCTCTTATGTCCACGTCCAGGGAGATTAGCTACATTGCCAAGGATTGTAAACTTCTTGATTTTGTTGCACACCATGGACAACGGAATATCAAGATCTCTAGAGATGGATTTGTAACCTTGAGATTGTTGATATTTTTCCACAATTTTGGTTCTCAAGTCCAGACAGTTCTTTGCTCCTCTTCCTGTTCCCCATGCTTAGTGTCACACAGCCACACAGTGCAAAGATTAAGTCAACTTTTCAATCTTATATTGCCCACACCTGTTACTTGCCACAGGTGAGATTAAATGAGCATCACATGCTTGAAGCAAAGTTATTTACCCACGATTTTAAAAAAGGTGTTAAATTATATACATTTTGGCTTTTTTCTTTGTTTTCTGTGTTGTTCCAATACACACAAAGGAAATAAACATGTACATAACAAAACATTCATTCATTCATTCATTGTCTGTAACTGCTTATCCAGTACAGGGTCGCTGTGGGTCCGGAGCCTACCGGGATTGACTGGGCAAAAGGCAGGAACACACCCTGAAGGGGCAGGTCACTCAGGTTATACACTATACACATTATGTCTACAAAGTGACTCTGTTGTAACCCGTGCAGGCCTGGCTTTTTCCGCTGAAATAGATATGGATCTCTTGAACAGCATTAAGTATAAGCCTTTGTACCTTCATATATATGCGGATCACTGATTCACCCACATGCCATCACAAAATGTTGACTTTTTCCTTCCTGGCCACATAGAATCTGATTTTTCCCAAAAGCAACCTGAAATGTGGATTTGTCTGTTAAAAAAAAAAAAAAAAACATTTGCACATCTCTCAATCCATCTCAGAGGATCCTTGGGCTCAGAAAACTCACTGGCATTAACATGTAAAATTAATATACAACTTCCTCTTTGTGTATCGTTGCTGTCCAATCAGAAACATAAAAGTTACTAGAGAATAGTAACTTTACAGGAGTATGGAAAACCTTCCTAAATATCAATGGAATTAATGTGAAAAATATTATATTTCAAGTAATTTTGGAGCATTTCTATTGGTCCATTCATCATGAAATTTCCAGAATGTGAAGGAAATGTGCTGTGTTCAAAAGATAAAATAAAAATTGACATAAATGGAGATACATGTGTTTGATTGGGCAGTGACAATATATAAGTTGGAGTGGCATCTCTTAATGCAACTGTGGACTGTGTTAAGTGTTTTAAAACCATATCACCTGAGAGCATGATTGTCAGGCTTTATCATCAGCAGATTCTGCCCTTGGTATTTAGGCACTGAGATTTTCCCTGGCTCCCTGAATCTTTTTACACAATGGAGAGCACACGAGAGAGAGAGAGAGAGAGAGAGAGAGAGAGACACTGTGTTTTTTCTTCCTTTTTAACTTTTTATTTTTATATATTACCCAGAAAAGACATTACCACCCTCAGACATTTTATGTTCCACCTATTACCTTCCTATGATATTTATCTTGATACCTTTAGCTTCAGATGTTAGCCAGATGAAGCCTTGTGAACCACCTCTTTGAATGGCCTTTTTTTTTCTTTAGGTAAAGTCCCACAAACATTTCTGAAAGCACGAGAATACAAACAATGGGCTTTTTCATTATGGCATGAAGGGCCTACATTTTAACTATCGCCTGCACCACCAAAAGAGGCTTGAGGTTTAAGGAGGAAAGCCTACAGTAGCTAGACTGTGCTGTTTTGTTTGTGCGTGCGCTGTCTGTGGTCTGGGCTCTACCACGAGGTGTCAATGCGCTTTTCACACATCTGCCTGTGACCTGACAGTATGTGCAGCAGGCTCTGAGCTCACAGCTAAACTGTCACAGTGCTCCAGAGATGGAGTTAGCACCTAATGTCAAGCTTGATTGACGACTGCCAGCATTTACACGATGACCAGTGACTTTATGATTCAGGCATGTAGTGAGAAAAGAATAGCCTAACGAAGAGGACAGCCAAGCAGAACTCGCAAACAGCTTTATTATCAAGTTTTAATCTCAAACAATGGTTAAAAAAAGTAGGAATCAATTAATATTTACCCATCACTCCATTACCCACCATATTGTTTTTGATGTACTTCTGCTAAATTTCCCTTGGTACAATAAGCTGGATCATGTTTTCTCATAGCAGTGAGCAAACAGTTAGCATGCTAGTTTTCTGACTGTTTTTGTTGTCACTAAATGTTAGTTCCTTATATAATTAAGTTTCTTCTCATTATTTTATGTTCCTGATAAAGCGTGAGAATGGCAAAGCTACTAAACATTGTGTAGCCCACCCCACTTGAAGATCATGACCACACAGTTTAAGAAGAAAACAGGAAACACCATGGTGCATTGCAAAAGAAAATACTGCGCTCCTCACGCTCAAAGATGAGGTATTCGGAATAAAATTGCACCAGATTGATGTCCACATGCTTATGTTGACATCAGTGACTGTCATAACTCTGCTTTACCAACTTATAAACCATTAAACAGCATAAACAGCACTGCAAGGCAACCATTTGTTGGTTAGAAAACCAAGGACTTGCACTTCTTTGGTCCATTCCTTAAAAAAAGAATATCAGTGATGTAACTGAATCTCACAATAACACTGGCTGTGTCCTAGCATTTTCTTTTTTCCCACAGAATATACAAAATCATAAGCAGTGTTTGACACTGTGTGAACATTTCATGGCAAAGTGTTCAATATTACTTTGAATGAAATCAAGGATATAACTTAAAATATAATGTCTTCCACTAACTGAGCTGTTAGTGATCATGGGAAATTTAGCTGATGTACTACTTGAGGTATGTATAAATAGCATTTTTATCTTTCAGTCACAAAATATTTTTTGCTTAGTGTTACTGGAAATATATCAGCATTATTCAGCTTGTCATAGGGGACCTTTAATGAGTCTAATACACTGGAACTGTGCAGAAACAATATGAATTATACTACAGAGGAAAAATGATCATATGACACAAATATATAACACAAATGTCAAGGGTCACACCTGTGATCAGGTTAATCTAGAAACACTGACACAATGTACATGACCATACATTCACTATAATCAGTGTCACACTTGAAGATAATTATTAAGGTTGAAGAATAGGGTTTAACCCACTTTTAACAGCCAAAATATCTTTAATACACAGTTCCCAAATATGTGTGGGGACTAATCATGCATGAGTGTGTGAGTAAGAGTGAGGTACACCGAAGAGCTTTGCATCTAAACAAAGAACTAAGCAATGATTTAATCCTAGATTCTTGTTACTTTTTATTCTTCCTTTACTTATCATGGACCACTGACAGTGTGTTTTTTATATTAATGGCTTGAATACAAACCATTCTAATCATCTTTGTTGGGATCATAAATTATATCCCTTTTTTTGTATTATTTATTTGACAAAATCTTATTTTATATTAGCCTTCACCTTTTTCCTGCCTGTTAGTTTAATTTGACCATTTAAATAATATTGTCATGTCAACACACAACATATAGGTGCCAAGCATAACATTTTTTAAAGGCACGCCATGCATTATTAGCAAGCAAAGTTCGGTATAGCACCAATACAATGTACTTTGACATTAATAGAACACATTTTGATGCTATGTACAATCATATTTTTACTAGTTCCTTTGAAAATAAAATGCATTGAGTGTTCATTGTTCTATATATAAATAGTATTTTTACTGAACAATGTGAATAACAATTTTAGGGATGTAGGAGAACTACTTTTAGTTCCTATAGAGCTTTTCAGTTATTGGCAATCTAGTAAACATATGTGGCATATGTGATGTATGAAAAAAGGTTCTAAACCAATTACAGTTTGTCTCCTATAGCCATATTCTCAAGGTTTGAAAACATTACCAGTTCTTTCATTTTCCCAAAAACTATTGATGTGTTCTAATAGCCATTTATGTGTTCGTGGTTCTACCAATTGCTACTGACTACTGAGGGTGTAAGCAAAGAATAAAAATCTTTTGAGAAGGTTTATTTTTGGGAGTGCACTGGACTGTAGTGTTATGTAAACTCAGATATATATATATATATATATATATATATATATATATATATATATATATATATATATATATATATATATAATGTGACATTAAATGCTAAAAAAGTAATAACATTATTATATCTGTTTATGTAATATACCTATTTACTATAAAAGTCTTTGTCAGATCTAAAACTGTATTCTTTGGAACAAATTGAATAAAAAGTAAATAAATAAATAAATAAATAAACACCTGTTGGGAATGTGATGGTGTTTAGATGGGAGGGAGTAAATGGACTGGCCACAGTGGGCTTTGTTTCCTGTCTGTTTGTGTGCAGAGGTTTTAGTGGCCGCCTTTTCTTTCATAATGAAATGGAGCTGGCCTCACCAAGTATATGGGGGACATCCAGTGCTTCTCACTTCTTATTCCCAATTCCTCATTCTCCTCGATCGTGACTGTGCTGCAAGAAATCCCTATCAGGGTGGAGGAGCTATTTTTGAAAAAGTTAAGCCTACTTTCAGTGGGGATATGGATGTGCATACATCCACACCTACCCACACATATGTCAGTATGTAGTACAATGTGAAATCAGAGGCCTCTCTTAGTTTAAATTCCTTTCAAACCAGCCGTTAGGTTGTTTACTTTCAGTTGATATTTTGAAGAGATTTGATATGAAACAAAAAAGTGGTATAATGAAAGCGAAAGTAAAATAATAATGATAATATTAATAATAACGAGTTTCTTACAATTATGTGGCAAATACTAGACCTCCAAATTCATCAACATCTGATAAAAAATGCCTAAATCTTTTACTTCTTAGACATGGGAGAAAAAAAGAAGAAAGTTTATATTGCTTCAGATGCCACTCTATGGTTGTGTCCATATGGACGCCATACTGCCCATGATGTCTCGTAAATCTGTGCCTTAGGAGACAACCATTTACATGAAGGTCCTGTTCCCAAAATGTGTTTGAACCACATACAAACACACTAATATTCACTAGCTGGTTTAATTACAGCGTTTTGGAGATACCGGAGTGAAAAAGTTGTGAATGCTCTGGATATATCTGTTTAGAAATAATATATTATGATGAACAGAAGTTACATTTGAACAGTAATGTAGCTGGGTCCAACACATTGCTACTACCTCTTCTGACAAACGCTGCTGACTGTACTGACAAACAGAAGTATATAAAATGTACGGTGGCAAAGGACAAATCTATGATGCCATTAAAAATCAACCAAACAGAGGAACATCACCAGGCACCATTATATACCAGCACTCGATTCAGAGACTTCTTCCTTCAGAATGCAATATTAATGATGATTCAGCCCCATCCTATGAGTCATAAAGGATGTGTAGGCATCAGCTTTCCTCAGAAACATTTGCAAATTAAACTTTTGAGGAGTGGAAAAATATCCCTGCCGATTTTTTGAAAATCTGAAAGCTACTATCTGTGAATAAATAAAGTCAAAATAATAAATATTTTTACTTTTAGTTTTCATTCTGGATATCGTCATAGCCTTAATATATGTATGGTTTCTGCTTTTCTTCCTGTAACTGAAAAGATATTAGTTTGTACCTAATGGCAGTTTTGACCATATGTAAATTTTGAAAATTAAGGGTGATTTTTGGGCATATACACATGGATCTAATAGATTTAGGCCTGCGTTCTACAATTAATAAAATATCTTTTGTTCACCCATAGCATTGTTATCATTTATGGTGACTTATACCTTTAAATAATAAATACAAATGCCAAATAAACCTCAAATTTCAACAACAAATGAATACTGAATATGGCGTATACCCAGTTTGAGTATCGATGCCCAGTTGTATTTGAAAGATTTTCTGGCTCAAGAATTCATTTAACATTTACAACCAATTTACAGCCTAAAATCAAAGTAAATGAGAACTTTAAAAATATGTTGTTTAAAGTGAATCAGATCTTAGAAAAGAGGAACATGTTTCTATGAAGCTCTGATTCCATACTGCTTTTGTCGTAATACCAGAGATGATGTTCCATAAAAGATGAGGGACTACCCATAGTTCGTCATGGGAGTCTCCAGTATACTCCTGCAAAAGAACAAAACAAAAAAACACTGAGTCATATTAGTAGTTGTAATCGAAGTACATTTTAATTAATTTATTTTTTCTGAACAGGAATCGTTTTACAGGAGACAAGACATTAACGTTTATTTATTGACGTACTGAATTTTGGACCATTTTATAGACCAGTGATTCTAGACTGCTTTTTTGCAATCAGTATAATGCTTATATTAGGGAATATGTGTCCAAGATGCTTTTATGTGAGAAATCTTTTACATTTTTTTAAATATCATGTTATTGTTCTCATTGTGCCTGTGTGGATGGGTGCTCCAGTTTCTTCCCAAAGTCAACACATTTGTAGGTGGATTGGCCATGTAAAAGTGTCCATAGGTGTTAGTGTGGTGCCCCGTGACAGACTGGCGCAGCATACAGGGTATTTTCCCGCCTTGTGCCTAATACTTCCATGTAGGCTCTGGACCCACAGTGACCCAGAACTGTAAATGCAGTTACAGATAACGATTGAGCATATAACATCACTCACAAGTATGTTAAGCAAGTTAATTGAGTTTCATTGTCAGAGGTATAGTAACTTTGTGAGCTGTGGTTGTTATATAATGGTGCTGACGTCTAACTATACATTTATATTCATGCCATGTCATTTTAAAGTGCAGAGTGTTCTCTAGCTTTTAACATGTACAATGCAATGTTTTTATTTCGTCTACTGATCAACCTCGTAATTCAAAGTATCCAGCTGTAATCAGAGTAAAAACTAAACTCTACAAACTATATTGGATATGGAACCATTTTGTTTACTACATGGTGAAGCAACAATTTTAATTTCAATACTTGCTTAGATTCATTCATTCATTGGCTGTAACAGCTCCATTTCAGGGGGTTTGGATTCTACACAGAATCACTGGGCGGGGTGACACATACTCACACATTCACTCAAACACTCTCACTTATGGACATTTTTGATTAGCTAATACTCCTCGCAGACAGTCACCCGAAACAGGGCTGTAACCCACAACCCCAGGACCTCGGAGCTGTGTGACAGCGCCGCTACTTGTTGCGCCACCGTGCCGCCATGCTTAGATTCTCTAAATGCTTAGAATCTCCAAAATATGCACAAGTACTTTGTCAAATATCTGGAAATGCTGGAAAAGATAATAACTCAATGCAGATTTCACCCAGCAATCGCTGCACATACATGCTGAATTTTTTTAATCTCTTGTGGTGTCCTTCCAGGGCCTTATCTCTGTGGCTTGTTCATGTAGAATCAGCCACATCAAAGGTGTGTCACTGCCTATGAAAGCACACGTGTATTTGTCTGTGGTGAAAATATCATCTCTTGTTGTGGAGGGGGCAGCTGACCTAAGCCTGGCTGCATGTTTTTTTTTTTTATCTTAACAAAGCACACTTCCTGTTAGGCCCATTACTTCCTGCCAAAGTCCAGCGTAAGTGGTCACATCTGCTCTAACAGACACCTAGGCCAGCTTGCCAGTAAATGTCCACTTACAAAAGAGTGTTTTACCCAATCATCTCATTAAAATAAGGTTAATGATGTTGCACATCTCCTTTAAAAAGTATTCTTCAAAGAATCGTTTATTAAATACATTTTTAGCAAAGCAAGTGACATGCTTTAATTCCTTTAGTATAGTGTTTAGCATATGTTCTTTACAAAAAAGTTATGAAAGTTCCTTTAAGATTATAATGTTTACTATATAATGCTGCTGTAGCTAGAGCTGTCAATGAGAACATACATTAAGTACAGGTGGTTAATTTTTCAATATCAGGGAGAAAATAAAAAGCCTCAACAGCTAATCAATTTATCCCACATTTACATTATCCTTTCTTTGCTTCTATTACAGCTTCCATTGCTAATATTCATTTATTACAGGCTTCACTCCAACAGGAACACAGACAACTCAACACAGACAGTGACTCAGTTGAACCAACAACCCCAGGAACCTAAAGCGTTGTGACAGTGACACTGCAGCACAGTGCCACCATTTATTACAGATTTGCTCACAGTTTTTAAAAGACATTCGCAGGGATATTTTCCGTATCTCTGAAGTTCTGTATTAAAATATTTATGCATGTTATTTCTCAAAAAATAATGTAATCCAAATATCTAATGTATTATCATCTCTGGGCTCTGTAATGATCGGTCCATTGCTCTGAGAACAACAACACACTGATTTGTTAATATTTTTTTTTCCTTTTTTTAATTGTAATACGTTTGCTTTATTTTAAATCTGAAAGAAGAATGAAGCATTAAAACTTGATTTTCTCCTGTCTCTCACAGACAAAATCTTTCAGCATTATCTATCTGGTGGTGCCAGTGGTGGTGGTCCAACAGGCCTTACAAATACATCTCATATCCATTCTTCTCTGAAGTATCTACTAATAATTAATCACAAATTTGTTGGTAGTTTTGACATGAAATTTGGTCTGACTTTTGTATTGTAGGTGCTAACTTTGTACTATATTCTGTATATACACATCTGAGGGCTGATTGTGTGAACATTTTGGTATGCAGAGTGAAGAGGAGTTGATACCATCTGTTCAATAAAGTAAGGAACTCATGTTACTTTAGCACCAGCTGAGATGTGGTATATCAAATAAACACTTCTGAGTGTGACTAAGCGTCATATGTTCTGAACTTTGCTCGTTTTATATGGTATACAGATCTAGCATGACTGACAACCGCAATGCATACACACAGACAAAAAGACACACAGGCACACGCACACACACAGGTCCCAAATTCTCAGGCCCTGTCCTGTGGCCCCACAGCTCCACAGTTGTTCCTCTTTCTATATGCATTGCTTAAGTCAGGTCAGGATGACTCACAAATGCTGTGTTTTGTTCATCTGGAGCATGGAGCACCTTAACTCCCTATTGGTCTCTACATGGACACAGTACTTGTCACTAGTAGACAAATTAGGACAAAACACTGAGTCAGGTTTAGACACAACACTGAACCACAGTCAGTTAATATATGAGTCAGCACACTAAACACAAACTCTGACAGATACATTCTTTTTGAGAAATTTTAATTATATAAATATGTAATTTAGGCATCCAATATATAATGTTCCTGATGGCTTTGAGTAGAGATTAGGTTTGATAGCTTTGTATCTTGTGGATACTAGTGGGTACTTGGACATGCGTGCTTTCATACTGCCAGTTTAATTAGCGTATACTGTATAAGTCCTTATCAATGAAAACTTAATTTCCACATGCATGGAAATGAAAAACTGAAATGGTGCTCTTTACAATCCTTGTGCATGTATCAAATATATATATATAGCTTTTGTTCCTGTAATAAATATGTTTTTTAAGTGTTCATTAAAAAATAAATAAATAAATAATAGTGTAGAGGGATAGTGTAGGCTAGATCTCTGAATACTGATATCTCTATGACATTTGTCCTAGAATTTGACATTTGTAAACTCTAAATAAATGTAGAAATAATGACAGTCATATTTATTAATAGATAATCAAAGTCACGAAAACTATGCTTGCTGTTATAGTATATGGTCTGTTCTCCAAAATCACTGTTTTAGAAGAGAAGGAAAATTTCTTCTTAACTTTCTATGTAAAAGGATTTTATACTAAGTGCATTAGTCATTCATCATGCAACTTGCACATGGCAGCTGTTGTGTTCAAATTATGTAGTAAACTAAAAATCCACAGAAATGGAGATACACGTTTTTCTTTGAAAAGCACTATTATGTTTTTTATCCAGGTGAAATAGCTGATAAAATCTTTGCCATTAGCCCTAATGCTGCTGCCTGAAATCTTGCGTAAGGCTGATTATCTTACTATTTAAAGTTGGCTTAAGCAATGCATTCCTTAAAAGGTGAATTTAAATGAACTCTCACAAGTCAAAATTCAACTAGACAATCAAATCATAGGAAAGAAAACCAATCAGACAAATCAAAAGTGCTTTCCCAATTATTTATATTCTTCCCAATTTCGTCTCGAGTTCTTAATTCACAATGAATCAGGTGTTATTATATATACGAAATTTGTGGAGGGGACATGATGGGATTTTTACTGTGGCCTATAATTGCAAATATACAATCAAAAGCAGAAACACACACACACACACACACACACACACACATATATATATATATATATATATATATATTTTTTTTTTTTTCCTGCGCATTCAGTCTTTTTGGGTAGGAGTCAATATGAAACATCTTGACGTGCTCATTCTTCCTTGCTCATCTGTCAAGCCTTTGAGGCCATCTCCTATGCACAGCCCTCTCCATGTCACCCCACAGATTTTAAAATAGATTCAGGACTGTGCTCGTCCCAATCTTTGACCTTCTTCACATTCCTCTTCAGATGTTTTGCAGTTTTGTGCCGAAATTGACTCATGTTTGGAACTGTTCATAATTCCGTCCACAATGACTAAAGCCTCAGTCCAGTCCAGCTCAAGAAAATCAGCTCAAAAAAATAATGCTGCCACCACCATGTTACACAGTGGACGTGGTGCTCTTTGTGTGATGCTTTTTGGGTGTTTCTGTATCTGTGTGCATTTCTGCTTTTGTGTTTTAGTATTTGTGTGTCTATATGCTTTTGCATCTGTGCTTTACTGTGTGTGTGTTTTTGCCTTAGTGCGTATGTTTTTGCTTTTGCGTGCGTTTCTTGTTGTCTGAGTTTTGTTGCTTTAGTTTGATTTTGCTGTTGCATGTGTGTTTCTGCTTTTCTTGCATGATTCTATATTTTTACATATTTAGTTTAATGTAATTCAAGTTTTATGAATAACTCGTGACTGGTACAGGGTTAATAAATATTTATGAGATGGTAAAATGGTCCCTTTTTACCCTCTGTTTGATATACACTAAACCTAAAATACCGAAAAATAAATAAATAAAACAAAAAACTCCAACAATATAATTCTGGATTCAGCTATGGTTGTTTCCTCTAAGCTTGAGCTTGATTTCTGTTTATGATGACGTTCACCACAGCACTTAACTGGCCAATTGTGCATCCTGCGTTATAACACAGCCACCCAGTGGTAGCAATGTGCACACGCGTTTAGTCACGTTTGTCAGACAACTGATCCATCTAGTGGCTACATTTATATTACAAAGGAAAAGTTGAGTAACCCCCTACAGATCCAACCCCATGATGAATGGAGACCTTAGTCTTCATTTCTATTTACTAAAGAAAATATTTGTATACATGTGTCTATATCATATCATTATTACTATGACCAGGCAGACGCCTGTGCTTAAATGCTCATTGCATGCTGCAGAGAGAGGTTATCTCTGTGATGTATGCTTTAAAAAGTTAATTGTACATAGATTTATAGATTAAATAACTCCAAAACCATTATTGTATTACTACTTATACTGCAGGCTGCTTCATGAAACTACCCAACAATAGGGTGACCAGACGTCCTCTTTTACCCGGACATGTCCTCTTTTTTAGACTTAAAAAAACGTCCGGGCGGAATTTTACAAACGTCCGGGATTTTGTTTTTCTAGAGCTTACATTTCGAATAGCGTTTCGTTCACAAACTAGTCCCGCCCTCCCCTACTCCGTTTGGTTCACTTGAGTGAGAAGGGGGCGTGGTGAAGTAGCCTAAAATGTTCTGATTGGACGGTCTGACTGTAGAGCTACCGTTATTGGTTGATAACCTTCTCTGTAGGTTCCTGGGGTTGTGGGTTCAAACCATGCTACGTGTGACTGTCTAGTCTAGAGTTTAGTGTGTACTCCCTTTGGGTTTTCTGTAGGTATATATATATATATATATATAGATAGATAGATAGATAGATAGATAGATAGATAGATAGATATTGCATTATTATATGTAGTACATATGGCTTGGCATGTACTTATGTACATTTATATTCCTTTATTCATATTTATTGCATATTTTTCTCTTTAAGTTCTTTGAAAATAAACTTGAATCCATCTATAAGAATTCGCCGAGACTTTCTTAAAAGCACTGCTGTTTCAAGACGGAAATGCTCGGGCATGGGTTTTAGAGTTAAATTAAAAATAATTAGAATAAATAAACTGGCAATGCAGGGTGCCTTCAAAAGAATTGGAAGGATATATTGACCTACAAACGTGTTCGCTGCCTTGTATCCAATGGACGCCAGAATCTGCTCCAGCAGACCGCTCCTCCTCCTTCTCATTCCCCGTTCTCATTCTTCCGCTTGGTGAGACGTGGCTGATAAACCCTCCCTCTCCATCTCTCTCTAAGCTCGGCGAATTCCAGCTCAGCAGCGCCCACCGCCTACAGCTGGATGGCAGGGACAAGCCGGAGCGAGCGATATAGGGTAAGAGTAAGAGAAGAAAACAACAGATAAGAACAAACTATTGCATTTCCAGGGAGCACACATTTGCTGTGATCAAGCTCCAAAGGTTTGTTTACGTTATGGTAAGGTTGCTTCTATACCGTTAGCTTTTAAACATGTTCACCGAACAGCGTGGAGCCGAAGTTACTCGAATTTTCCATTCCACCTTAAATTGTGCAGCAGCTACGTTCTGGCGTCCTGCGCGGAGGGGAAAGAAACAACTTTAACTTAACGGCGTTAAAATTGCGTGAAAGGACCTGGAATCACAAGGCGTCACATCTTTCTACAGTATTTAATGTGGAAAGCAAAATTCCAATAGCTGGCGAAGAAGAAGCAAACGTTATAACGACGAAATGCCAAGGAGCTGGATTAATACTACAAAAGAATAACGCGGGTTGTTTAGACTGACGCTTTGCTGATTTTATGGCGGAAGACCACATACCAGACATATTAACGTTGAAAAGTATTTAAAGCCCCTTGCTGTGCTAATAGTATTACGTTAGTTTAGCCCAACATTGGTTTTTGCAGCCTGCTGTGTCCTGGAGTTTCGCTTCCCTCATACTTGATGCACAGTCATATTTTGAGTAGTTTGTTATGTCCTAAGGCTATCCCAAACATTGAAATCTAGACCCAATGAATAGCAGCCTGACAGGCCTCAAACCCGATAATGTTAATAAGCTGATAAGTTTGGCAAGGGACAGAACTGTTTCTAGAAAATTAACACAATCAAAGGGTTAAAAAGAATAATTGCAGTATAATTTCACTAAACTGTGTTTAATATCACCTCTGTGAAATGTTAGAGTTGCCTTTTATTATGCCTAATGTCAAACCCCACCTCATATATGTCTGTGTGTGTGTGTGTGTTTGTGTGTGTATGAAGGCTCCTTTCTGCCTTGCAGCTCCCTACATGTTGCTGACAAGTGCTGTGCAGAGGTCAGGCCTTATGAGCGCCGGACCTGGTCGGCCCGTGTGGGCACTAGCTGCGCTTCTTGTTGGTGCTGCGCTTTTAGCTCTCTCGACCACCTCATCATCAAGTGGGAAGAAGATTATTCAGACAGCCCTGGCTCATGCTCCCGCTGCTCCTGGACCAGTATCCTGGTGTGCTGAAGAGATCCTAGGCTTTCACACCCTAACCAAAATGTTGTCCAGAGAGGGTGTTGATGTGTGGTTCTGCTCCCTTGTGGGCTCAATTGCAGTGGGTCTGAGTGGGATCTTCCCCCTCCTTGTGATCCCAATTGAGGCCGGAGCAGCCCTGAAAACTGAAGGTAAGGATCACTTACTTACTTTACGTTCTGTATGTACTGCATTATATTTTGTTATTTTTTTTATTTTACTTTATTTTATTTATTTATTTTTTTGCACTCGTTTTTCACACACCTCACACCTGTGTTAATGTGATGTAATAATGAATAAACCTCATTTGATTTGACTTTGTTCTCACCACCCATATTTGTTTACTAGTTGACTGTTAAATGGTTCTTAATTCCAGCTTTGTTCCTGGACAGTTTTTGCAAACATTTCCCACCTTGAGGATACACAGTGTTCTTTTAATATTAACATCAGATTTTTGTGCGAAACAAATTCACTGCATCAGACATTTCATATTGAGCCAATATTTCAAAGCAAGGTAGGTGTGCAAATAATTTGATGACTTGTTAACTTTTCTGCATTTGTGTCCATGCCACACAGCTCTATAATCTTGGGTTTGTGGATTGAAACCACACCTTGGATCTTTATCTGTGAGGAGTAGGGTGTGATCTCCCCATTTCTGTGTGGTTTCCTCTCACAAACCAAAAAACACCTTTTGTAGGTTGCTTGGCTTTTCAGAAGTGTCCACAGGTGTGGTTGTGAGAGGGACTCTGGGAGTGCCTGATGCCCCCTGATTGATACATGCCCTGTACATTTAGTTTCTTCCTGGTACCCAGTGATTAATGATAGACTCTGGACCTGCCATAACCCTGAACAGTAAAAACAGTTCCGTTAGCACGCTATTGAATTTAGAGTCAGTTCAATCTTCAGCAAAAATAAGTCAATATTACCCACCCATGAAGTTGGAATAGGGCCATGTCCTTATCTCGGTTCATGTTTTTTAATGTCTGATACTGTCTGTCAAATATTTTTTCTTCTTCCTCCTCCCCAATTACATATTTACAGACACTGGGGCTTAGTAAATACAAACACAAATAGGCTGGAGATCTAGTAAATGGTGAGGAAGCATCCTCAATTTTATAAAGAGTTATTTATTAAAATTGTGACCATTACTTTTAAAAGGTTGCTGGAAACTCTTGCTATATTCATATATATATATATATTCATTTGGTTATAGCTGATTTGGTTATGTTTCCGAGCTTCATTTTTGTGGTTATCAAAAATACTCTGAACACACTTCAACTGAAACTTGAGAGTTTTTGTGTTGATTGTATGGTCATCAAAACTAATGATACTAATCATTACAGTTGCCACATAATCCCCCACCCCCAACAGGTCCACACTACATCAGCTTTAAAGTTTAAAGGATGAATTGTGTACTAATGACAAGTCTGACCATCAAACCTTTAAGGGTCTAGCAGTTCTAGTGTTTGGGTCAAAACAAGAAAACCGGTTCCAACAGTTAAGTCCTGGGGAATGCTGTTTTTGCATGCAAGTAATTTATCTTGGTTTTTACTCCTCTCCTTTTATAATGGAACAGAAGCTTCATTCAGGTGATTTGTGGCCCCTCTCAGGAGAAGGTCATGTGACTGAAATTATCATGCATTTATATATATATATATATATATATATATATATATATATATATATATATATATATATATATATATATATATATATATACATACACACACACTGTGTATGAAAAGTGCTCCTGTTTTTGACCATTTGCAATCGTGATTATTGAGTGATTCCATGCAATATCCGAACAATGTCTTAACAGTCAAAATATAACCAAATAGTGCTGTTTCTTCAGCATTTGTTGTACCAATTTGGGTAAAACATTACTTTTCGTTAATAGTTTCTTCTTATTAATTATTAATTAGGAAGCAAACGAGCATTTGAGTCTTGATGTAATGTCCAGTGCTAGGATAGTGTCAGCACGTGGACAAAAGTTAAGTTACATGGAAAACACTGAGCAACTATTTCAGCACCTGTCATGGCTTGCCCATGTCTCTGATTGTGGTAGATGTTCATAAGAAATATGTATTAACAACTCTAGCAGTGAAGGTTGCTTTCTGAGAGTGGGGCATTAAGAGTTTAAGTACATTATTTTTAGAAAAAAAAAAATTGGGTTGAATAGTGCAGTTACACTTTATTCAAGACAAAAAAAAGTCTTTTTCCAGTGAGGAATTACATGAGTCAAGCGGAACATCTAAGTTGGCCATCTAAATGCAGGATACACTGGGTAGAGTGACTAAAGCCCTAGTATTTATGGCACACAGGGTGTGCCCTATGCTATAGCTTATGAATGATGCTCTAAGCCATACAATTACTTTATATAGTTGTGCTAAATGGATTCGTTATTTAGGGCATCACACCAGAACCAGATTGTGGTAAAAGTGATTCCTTATGAAGTTCCCACTTACAAGCGCTGGTGCCTTTTAAGTTTTTGAGTCTTAATTCTCATGTATTCACCACAGGCCCATAAGCAAGGTACTTAATTGAAAGTCAAGTCAGCTTTGTTTATGTAGAACTTTTAATGACAGCAAGTGTGTACCAAAGAGAGCTTGAATTATAAAAGCAGGAAAAAATTAAGACTTTTTGCTATCACTGAAAAATCTACTTGCTCTTAAAAGCCATTTTGAGGAGGTATTTTGAACAGTGCACTTTGTCAGTATACTAATTTCACAAGAGGTCAGAACCTGAGGTGTCATCAGCTGAGAACTTCTTGCACAAAGCTGTTGTTAAAAGATGATCCAGACAAGATCCTGTTAAGTATGTAATAATATGTTTGTGTGCATGAGGTGGTGTTCGGGTTATTGTTAATGACCGATTTAACATGTTTAGGGATCTTGTGATATTGCAAGTTACAAGCCTATGAGAACGTTAAGCCAGAGACTAATGGTAAGGCTAAAGGCTTGTCTAAATAGCACTTATGCTCTTTCTGCAGCTGGTTGTCAAAAGCTGAAGAGGCTGCTGAGCTTTGCAATTGGTGGGCTCCTCGGCGATGTCTTCCTCCACCTTCTCCCTGAAGCCTGGGCTCACACATGCAGTAAAAGTAAGAAACACTCAGATTTGTTTTCCCCCTCCCTGTAATTAACTTCAACCATTATTTTTCCTTCTTTTTTCCCCACAGTCTCGCTTTAATTTCTGACTTTTATAACTTATTTATTAAAGGTCTTTTTTAGCCTTTACTTGCACATGGTTTAGAAATTCATCTATTGATCTACCTTGTGTTTTTATCTTTTGTTCTCCTGTGTCCCAGTTCTTCCCCTGTTCTTTTGTTACCCTTTATTCATGAAAGCTTTATTCAATGGGGTTGCCTTTTTAAAATCAAGTGAACACATAACATACCTGTCTGACCAGTGAGTTTGAAACATTAGCAGTTGTGATAATGCAAAAGTTTACACCACGCAAATATGCCATCTGTAGCAGTATTGTTAAAGGCTAGGCACCACTTAATGGACCTCCATGAATATTTCACATTATTTTAGTTACTGACATATATAAGTATGAATTAAAATGAAAATAGCAGCTTAATTTGCTTTAAAACTGATCATTTTATTAAATTGATGGAAAAACCCGAGCTCGCTACGGAAATTCTTAAACTCAACCGTGACGTCACTGGTGGACAACAGCTGAACAACGCCGCGGTAAAACACCGTTATGACTGACTGTTATGACAGTATCTAGCTAAATAACCAACATTATTCATGACAATAGCCTAGCAATAAGCTAAACTCAAATGTAGAGGTACCGTTATTCTTGTAAATGTGATCGAAGTCGAACTCGAATTCATCTGACACTAAACCTCCGTAATGCAGCTACGTAGCCGAGTATAATCTGAGCCACCGAGTTTAGCAAGTCAAGCTAACGTTAACTACCACCAACTAAAACAGGCGAAGTAAGTGTCCTTACCCTGTTTACCTCCATGTTACAGAGGCTCTTGAACATCTTTCGTTGGTTTCCTTACAGGCCCATATTGTTGGAAAAGTGCCAGTGAAATGAGCTACAGATAACGGAGTGAGCGGATGGTCCTTTTCAAAGTGCCCGTTTAAAGTTGACAAATTTAGTCAATTTTCTGGATATTTTGGGATCTTTGGGCCATTTGTTCACAGATGTCCCACTGTATATTGAATGATTGCAGCCAAAAACAACACACCTTTTCGTCATTTTGCATTAAATTAAGTACAACTTCTAGAGTTGTTGTCCACCATCTACGTCACAGGCAAGACGCCTATTAGAGTTTCCGAACACCGTTGGGGGAGGGGGGGACCAACGGTCTTTTAAACCTTATTCCTTGAATTAGTAAGAAATAACATGTTTTCTGACTGTCAATAAACACAAGTTAGGAACTCAAATTCCACTGTGTTTATTTGTTTGACACTTTCATAGAGCTGGTGCTTAGCCTTTAAGAGTTGTTTATTCAGAAATACAGTTATACGACTGCACTGAACATAACCAATTTTAGTATAAGTTTGAGAACAAACAATTTATTGAATGGACAGCACCTTGGTGCAACAGGTAGCGCCAGGCTCCAGGCGACTCTCCCCGGATCTGCGTGGATTTCCTCTGGGTGCTCTGGTTTCCTCCCACGATACAAAAACACACATTGGTAGATGGATTGGTGACACAGAAGTGTTCATAGGTGTGAGCGAATATGCAAATGTGTGTCACCCTGTGAAGGACTGGCACCCCCTCAAGGGTGTGTTCCTGCCTTGCGCCCAGTGATTCGGAGTAGGCTCTGGATACACCAGACACTGTGGTTACATTACTCAAATCAGTAAAATTGATGAGAAACAGGTTTTATGTCAACTAAGGAATAGATATTTAGTAACACAAGCTCCCCCTTAAGATGAGCTAATATATAAACAAACCCTGGACATAATCAGAGCATCCTTAGTTCCTGAGAAGTGCTCACTGTCTTTTACACAAGCCTCTTTGAGCTTCTCATTCTTTCTTTCAACTCTTTCAATATTTATTTCAATAAAGCTTAGATGTGTAGGTAATATAGTAATGTGTTAGACATTAATGTGTCTGATCTGTTTCTCCTGGATAGGTGGTAGTCAGAAGCACTACCGTACCCAGGGGCTGTGGGTGGTCGTGGGTATGCTGTTCTTCCTGCTGCTGGAGAAGATGTTTCCTGATGAAGACAGTTCTTCAGAGGGCAGAGCCTTGAACAGGGTCAAAAATGTGAGTATTTGGTTAACATTTTAAAATTTCAGCATCTTTTGTTGGAAGATTTGGCTCTCCACGCAGTTTGTCAATGAGCAGATAGCCTTGATTAGGTGTGATGGGAGCAGTGAAAACACTAAAAAATGCAAGGCAGGGAGTTTTTCAATAGCTGGGTTGGGAACTCTGTTATTGGCCTGGAGTCTTAAAACACCCTTAAGCTGTCACTCCCAAAAAAACAGAATCAACCGTGTGGTTCCATCTTACACTTGGATACACTCATCACATGCCAGGAATTGTGTTTTTGCTTTTAGAGACACTAACACACAGTTAAAAGTAGCATGTATTCTAGTTAATAGCTTATTGATTTCTTGTGAACTGATTAGAAGAACGCTGATTTGGTTTCTAGTTTCCTCGTTGCTCATGAGCTACCTGAGAAGCTTTGCGACATACAAATGAATGCTAGACTAAGGACTATTCTGAGATATGAATGGAGATAAAGAGATTTTAAAGAGTGGATTAACTTTAAATTTGTCAGCAGAAGCCATTCACTTGTAAGATCTAATGGAAACATTACAGCACAGATTAGTTTAGCAGTAGGTCACACACAGAGGGCCTTTTATCAAAAATAAGATAAGATAGACAATAAGAGGTAAAGAATAAAAGCACACTGCAGCTTTACAGCCATGCAGTCCCTCCTTCAGTCCCCCTCCACCCCCACCCCTTGTTTGGGCTCATCAAATGTTATAGCATTATATAGCAGGATTTGCTTTGACTATACACACCTAGTCAGTAATACTAGTCTAAGTTTTCAAAGATTTTGTATTTAAATCTCCCGTCCTATTATGTGTTACTGTCTTAGACTTGTTTACTTGAGTTTATAAAACCATCACTGGGCACTAAGGGCCAGCACATACAAGAAATTAGTGTGCTGGTTAGTTCTGAGAAATTTCAGTCCGGGGCCTCATGGTGGCACCATACCTGTACAGTGTAACAATCACTTTCTCAGAAACATTTTCTTTGACGGCAGTGTTTCATTGTTTGTTGGACGAAAAACCTTCTATCGCAAAAGGTAATCGTATTTATTTATTTATTTAAATTTATTTATAGTTTTATGCCCACCAAGGATATGTGTGCTTTTTAGACACCAAAATAAATATGATTTGTATTTGACCATTTTCCTACTGTCTTATTTCCTCAGAATTATATAATCATAAATCTCAGAAAGAGCGAAATGAAAAAACACACTCTTTTGACAGTTTAATTTTCCTATATTGACCACATGGTACGTTTGTGGATTTAATAACATTTACATACTGATGTGCCTAGAAATACACTGAATACAGAAGTGATATTACACAGTAATATCAGACCTAGACATTTTTATTTGTGTTTTCCATCACATGTCAGCGGTGTAGAGAAGCATAAGGGAGAGAGTAAGCAAGGTACATTTAACACTTAAGTCAAAGTGGATCTCTTTTTGTGGATCTCTCTAAGCATTCACTGCTCATTACTGGGTAGTCATTTGTGTACCATCCACAATCCAAGAAGAACTTTTGCTGTGTTTAAAGGCTTTAAATGGCTTTTAAGGTGTTTAAATTTCAGGATGTTGCATCAGACTTTGGTCAGCATTCACCATGTACTAAGTTTCTTGTTGTGCTCTGAAGTAAATGGGAGCCCTTTTCAGCTTGCAGCAATCCTGTTGTCCTACTGAAGCGTGTTTATATCTGGCTGAGTGTCCAGTATGCACGGCATGTTTTTTGCAGTGTGTTCCTATGTTTGGTCTGCAGGTCTAGACTGAACTCTTCTGAAATATATCATCATCACACATGCAATAATCAATGTGTTACATCTATTTTGTCCCCCGCTCACTCCCTTGTTTTTCTTCTCTCAGCTGTGCTCATGTCTTCCTCTTCTCTGTCTTTACCCCCTACATACCTTTGTGTCGCCTGTGAGATGCGTTTTTATGTTGGATTTGGGTTTAGTATGAAGTCAGAACAAGATCTGCGTGAGGTTTACTGCTGTTGAATGTGAATTGGGAAATATAATTGCCTTTCACCATTACATTTCACAAATTCAAGATTCATATACATTTGGCAGTGTCCACAAAATCAACAATTGAATATTATATAGACATAAGCTATATATATATATAAATATATATATATATATATATATATATATATATATATATAAAACCATTTTCTAACATTCGGTATGATTCCTTTATGTTGATACAGAAGCCATTGTTTAATCACCCACGCAGTACGCTATGTAGACAGCATGAAACCATTTGAAACCCAGTCTGTATGTGGCTGTCAGTGCTTGCGTGCAGGAAAAAAAAGATGACGTCCTATCTGATTGTTCACATTCATGTCGCATTCCCACAAGTTGGATGCATATCTGATCTAGGACCATATAAGAAAGTGACTCAAATATGATTTCAAAAGATCAGATTTGTAATATCTACACAACCCTGAATAAAAAGAGTTCAGTATCTTCAGCCTGGAAATGTGAATGTAGCTTAATCATTTGTTAGATGTTTTTTTTTGTTGTTTTTCTCCATTGATTTAGGTTCTTTCATGCACCTGCTTCACAAGCACAGTAGCTGTGTTTGTATATGTATACGAGACCTGTGAGGTAGATTGACGTCCTGAGCTGGGTGTGATGGGGGCTATAAATAGAATCTAACAGGAAGCAGCTGCAACCAGCCCTCCACCAGCAGACAGAAAGGCCAGTGAACTGAAGTCAGAGAGGTTCAGCAAACACAGCTGAGAAAGTAGAGCCAGAAAAGAGTGGAAGCATCCAATTCCCTGTTCCACAAAGCAAGAGAATTCCACAGCTGCTGAAATACTTCTTAATACACGTCAGGGATATGGAGCAACACTCAGTCCTCCTTTGATTCTGAACTGAAAACATTTGAGGTCTTTTGTGCTCAACAAATCAGAGCGTTTAATTTGGCATGTAGATTTGCATAGAATTTTACTTGGTATTCACAAAAACATATATATTCTCAAAACATATACAAAAATTACTTCCTTAGTTCTGCATTCATTGTTCATTTTAATCAGCACTTCTTGCTATATAGGTGAAGTTTGTAAATCTGCAGTGACAGACCCTTCTCTGCATACTTTGTTGGAGCAGATATTATTTTTAGCTTTGAAATGACACTGACATGGTATAAGTGGATCAGATACGGCTGTTGGTGCTTTAAAAACACTGTCCACTCTAGTAGAGGAACTTATCTGGTTGGTCTCTATTGTAGACCTGTAGCTGTGCAGTTATAGTCATTTTCATGTTTTTCCATCAGTGGCCATGGCATGCTTTTGGTTGGTGGACTGTTCTTAGTCCAGCAGTGACACTGAGAGATAAAAACTCGAGCAGTATTGCAGTTTTACCAGTGCAGCACACAATGTCACACCACATTTCACATCAGTTTGCTGTGCAGTGACAGTCACTGGAATGCTGAGAAGGATCCACCATGCTCTGTGGGGGTCCTGTGAGGATTATGAACATTGACAACAGGGTAAATGGGGACTAACAAAATATTCAGAGCAATAGATTGACTGTAGTCTGTAGAAGGCAAAGCCACATTCATTAGCTGACATAACAAAATTGGCTTTAGTGTTGGCCACAGATTGGAAAAAAGACATGTGACTGACTTCACATGTTTCAGAGAAAGCACAAATTGTGTGAAATGGAAACCTTGGTAATGAGGGGAACTGAGGAGGGAGACCTGTGTAAAAAAAATGGTAGGGGTTTTCTGTTTAAAAAAAAAAAAAAAAAAAAAAAAAAATGAAACAAGACATGAGTTTCCCACAGTTTCATCACAGAAAAATAAGCACATGAAAACCAAAGCTTGTTCAGTCTCTATTAAATTGTATTGGAAGAGATTCATGTTTAACAGTCTGGTCTTAATTGAAGTGTTTGAGTTTTTTGTTTCCCCCTGTTTAACTTTCAGAGCAAACCTTGTCCTCTGGCAAAGACAAAGAATTAAGATAAATTCATCAAAGTATTCGTTGTATTGCCTGACATGGCAGAAGTGTCTCATGTTTTCCTTATTTCGTCCTAGATTTCAGCAGTGCTTTGATTTCAAATGCAAGAGGGAAGCAGATGTCTTCTTGGCTTATGATGACTAGAAATGTCTTTTTAACTTTGTGGAATTTCCACTGTCAGTGCAGTTTCTCATTTGTTCTTTATCTGTCATTATTTCTTATGTACGTCTCTGTTTTTCTCTTGTAGTATTCCTCTGCAGATCTCCGTAGCAACTGTTTTATGTCTTCCCAAATAAATGGTATCTTCTCCAATAACAATTCCAACCCTAAGCCAAAGGCTGACATCAGCTCCCTTTCTGGGACGGAGAAGATCAAGGTGAGTTGAAACATACACATAACGGTGACTAATAGGGCCTGACTGCCAAATGTTTAATCAGGCAACATATTTGGAGGGAACATAAGGATCATGTGAAGATCCTTTTATAGGAACAAAACTATACATATATTCTAGATTAAAGTTTTCCCTCAATTTAAGATGTTTTGAAATTGCATACTGCTGAGCATTACTGAACAATATATACCAGCTATGTCATGGTGACAGTTTTGCTCTCAGGTTGCTGTTATTTTATTCTGTGCACCCCCCCCCCCCAAAATGGCACACTATTCCTCAAAAATTTTTCAAGCCTATTCGGTATCACCACACTGAGAGCGACTGGCACAGTGTCAAGGGTGTGTTCCTCCCTTGCGCTCAGTGATACCTCATAGACAAACCACAACATTGTTTGGGATATAGCTGTTACGGAAGATGAAGGAATTAATAAATGAAATAACCACAGATCATTGTCAAACACTACTTTAAACAAACAAAAATAATTCAATATTCTTTTCACAAATGTACTAGTGTAAAATGAGCCTTGACCCAGCATTAATACTGTACAGTTAAATCTACACTGGTGTTGAATTTGATCCATTTTAAGTCCATATTAGCTGTACAGCTGTTATTGTAGTCCTTTGGATGTACATCGTCGTAGACTGCAAACGTGGCTTATCATAAGGTTAATCTGTCCATTTTCCTCCAGACGAGTGGCTACCTGAACCTTCTCGCTAACTGCATTGACAACTTCACCCACGGCCTGGCAGTGGCAGGGAGCTTCCTAGTCAGCAAGAAGGTAGGAGAGTGTGGAGATTAGTCACACTGAGACACATTTGGACTCATTAGTACTTACTGTGAGCTAGTAGAACAAATTGGATCCAGTCTAATTAAAAAGCCCCTGCCATGTTCCTCCATTAACTGAGCAGAGGCAGACAGCAGGGGTTTGGCTTCACGTTCCAGCTATATCACTGCTTTTTTCAAAATTGCAATTGCTTGCAGTTGTTGTAGCAAACAAACTTCTCCCATGGCTTTCGCAGCCGTATCACTAAGCCACACACCCGTCTTCTGGATGCCTGCAAGGTTGCGTTGCATAATTCAGCTGTTGGGTTACTCCACTGTGTGTTGGGATGCATTTTAGTGAAAAATGCAGAGTGGCTGCTACTTCAGCATACACTGACAATTTAGTGTTCTTTTTAGATATGTGGGTTTGGCCTTCTTAATTTGTTGACTGAGACTAATCAAGTTTCTCATTCATTGGGGGTGTTTTATAGAAGATAAATGCAGCAAATAATGGTCAATGGTTGTGCTCTTTACCATTTCATACATACATGCCACTGATGAAACTCACAAAGCCACTGTTATATTCACAAAAATATAAATTCTGTGAGAAGCATGTTAAGAGCTTAAGCATGATGTTAATGCTGCTTATTATATTGTCTTGTTTCTTTATTTATACTTTGACTTGTGTAACTTCACAGGGTGCTGAGTGTGCTTTTCTGAGTGATGGAGAATGCCACACTGGTCCTGTATCTAGTCAATGATTTTATTTAGAGTATGTTTTGTAGTAGGGATTCTCTTTCTATGTTTACAGATTAGAAAGGAAGAGATTACTCTAGATAGGTGCTGGGTTCTGTGTGTTCTGCTGTGTAATATTAATAGGATGGCAGCATTTTTTCCTTACTGAAGTAAGAAAGGTCCAGGTGGAGAAGCATAAGGCACCCAGCATGTCTGCTGTGGGAGTACATGAGAGGAAACAAACTGGATGCAAAACAGATACATAAACAGCACTGGGCAAATGTCTGCGTCCAACATTCACTTACTGAATTTCAAGTCAAACTGGCCATTTAAATGAAATGTATTCATTTTTCAGGAGAGTAGATGTGTAAGGCAATCCACTTCAGTAATGAAAGGTAGAAATTGTAGCCGACGTCTAGCACAGGACATCAAAGGTGCTTTGAAAATACAGAAAATCAAAACAAATCCTAAGTGTTGTATAGTAAAGCCTTCCATGAGATACCCATTTGCCATTGGTTGATAGTCAAATTTCATTATATACATTTCAGAAGTATAAAAACCTACTGCACAAAATCAGAATGCTCACAGACAGATAGAAGACATTTTAAAGTAGAATGTCATATACAGGGCGGCACATTGACGCAGCAGGTAGTGTCGCAGTCACATAGCTCTGGGGACTTGAAGGTTGTGGGTTCAAGTCCTGCTCCAGGTGACTGTCTGTGAGGGTTTCCTCCGGGTGCTCTGGTTTCATCCCACGTTCCAAAAACACACGTTGTTGGTGACTCAAGTGTCCATAGGTGTGAATGTGTCACCCTGTGAAGGACTGGTGACCCCTCCATGGTGTGATCCCACCTTGAGCCCAGTGATTCCGTGTAGACTTCGGACCCACTGCGACCCTGAACTGGATAAGCGGTTACAGACAATGAATGAATGGCATATACATCATGCCATGAGTTCTATCACACTTACACAAGAACATACACTCATACCTGTAAACAAAATGAGTACAAGGGTATTTAAAGTTCACAGTGAAGGAGCCATATAAAAGTTAGATCAACACATTTAAAATACATGGGGGGGGGGCGGAACTGGGTATCTATGGTGTGTTGGTATCACATGATGTCTTCTATAAATGATGTGGTCTATAAAAAGCCGTTATTTCTATCTCCTACCTCTGCACAGTTACCACTGAGACTTGTTAAAGCCTCTTTGTGTTCATATGTTGTATTAAAGGCTTGGTGTGCATTTTAGAACTAACAAGGCCGCCTTGTCATCTGCTTTGACAGGTTGGCTTTCTCACCACCTTTGCAATCCTACTGCACGAGATTCCTCATGAGGTGAGTCTCTTTCTCTTTGTCTCTGTATTAAGTGCACATGAAGTGTAGTCTTCAGTACTTGATGGTCAATAACATTAGCATCACGTTCCTCACTGTGGCAGTGCTCTTCATTCTAAGTAATCAATACATATTGAATGACCACAGATATGAATGCTTTTGTATACAAATTGTGGTGTTTAATGCATGCAGAAGTCTGATCTTTCAGGAATAATCTATTTAGATGTTAAATACATTTTATTAATCTGATGTTGATGTATGGGCCAATTGTATAATGATGATTCATGTGTGTTTGTGTGTGTGAAGGTGGGAGATTTTGCCATTTTGCTACGTGCAGGATTCGACCGCTGGAGTGCAGCACGCATGCAGTTGTCTACAGCATTGGGTGGACTTCTGGGGGCATGTTTTGCCCTCTCTGCCCAATCACAGCAAGGAGCAGGTGATAGACCATGTCCACACAACATACACATACACAAAATTTATAATTATTTTGATTTTAAATGATAATGATATCTTACATGCACAAGTCCATCTTGTGCCTCATGGTAGCGTTTCACTCTAAACGTATGTCATGAGTGTTTTGATATTTTTAGCTTTATTATTTAATATCTCACACATCCATTTTTTATTCCCCCTCCCCTCATTTCTGTTATTGTTTCCTTTTGAAGAGAATGCCACTGCTTGGATCCTGCCCTTTAGCGCTGGAGGGTTCCTCTACATTGCCTTGGTCAATGTGGTGCCTGACTTGCTGGACGAAACCAACCCCAGGTATTGATCCCATTTGGAATCCCATATAAACAATTCAATTCCTCATATGTTTTTATGGTTAAAGTGGAAATGTATATATCACATTTTTCTCCTTATTGATGTTGCTATAACAAGAAGTAATATCATCACATGATGATCTTTTTTGCTCTCCTCAGACATTCTTTACAGCAGATCCTGTTACTCTTCTGTGGAGTGGGACTCATGGCCTTCCTCTCCATTATAGCTGACTAAACAAAGGAGACCAAAGCTCTTCTTGCTTACAGACTTTCTGAATGAAAGGCCAGGAGGACTGAAGGACAGTGCACTCCACTATTTAAGCTTTAACATGTGACTGAATCTGAAACTGACCCAAAGGAATGATCAGGTTTTTGTGTGTCTGTCATTTTTGGCCTATATTTGGGTACATTTTTAGCAAAATTGTAGGTGACAATAAACACCAGTTCAAATGGTGTAAAAGGAGGGTGCTAATAGACTATTGTGTACACGACTAGATTATTCATCCACTTGATCTGTTCTATATGGGCTCTTTTTATTCTCATTTTCTTCCCTCTTTTTAAGCCTTATTTAATGATCTTTCTGTCGAGACTGAGTGATAGGCCTATGGTATCTGTACATTATTCATCAGTGAACAAAGTATAGGATAAACATGCTAACAGCTTTGAAATCACAGCATAGATATCAAACTAATAACTCAAAATCACATGTTCTGTGTGTAGCAGCATTAAATGCAAATTTAGTACTTTTTTTGGTAGACGTTTGCATTCTGATAGCTACTTTTCTTGGTTGGACATGCTTTACAGAAACAAAAAAATCTCATAATGAGAAATGTTAGAAATCTTTGTACAAATGCATTTCATGCATTTTTCTAATTTTAAATCTTGTCAAACTGGACAGTGTTGATTTAATTAATTTAAAATTTGGCCCAACCACTTGGCCACTAAGCTTATGTTCAAAAGTAGACGTGTCTGTCCCATCCATCCATCCATTATCTGTAACCGCTTATCCAATTCAGGGTCGTGGTGGGTCCAGAGCCTACCTGGAATCATTGGGCGCAAGGCGGGAATACACCCTGGAGGGGGCGCCAGTCCTTCACAGGGCAACACACACTCACACCTACGGACACTTTTGAGTCGCCAATCCACCTACCAACGTGTGTTTTTGGACTGTGGGAGGAAACCAGATCACCTGGAGGAAACCCACGCGGACACAGGGAGAACACACCAAACTCCTCACAGACTGTGTCTGTCCCGACAGTGTTAACTTTCCCATCCAAAAGAAACTGGGGGCATGAATTACATAATATTAAACCAGTTTTTTTCTGCTTATGGGGCTGCAGTAAAATTCTACATCCATTTAATTGTGGTTTGTTTTTAATAATAACTGTGTTTATGTCATAGATAATGACACTACTTTGTTATAGACCCATATCCCGATTAAAACCATTTCAGCCATTTTATTTTCTTTGACAAAAGTAGAAAACAAAAACTGTTTTTCTTTCTTTCTTTCTTTAAAGCTTGTCCAAACTGGCAACAGAGGTTATGAAGGAACACCTTTGTGGGTGGAGCCTGATTGAATATTTAGCTCCCTTTGATGTCACTACCTTATTAAAAGTGCATTTAGTGGGTGGTCTGGCAGTGTGCTGGTTGTGGTACCTCGAAATTGGGGCCTGATTTGTCCACACTGTCCACATATCCATTCATTGTTCATTGTTAGACATTTGGTCCATACACTAAAACACTATACACTACAGGCATACTGTAGACTTGACCACAGACTCCCCCTTCCTGACGGGGTGTACCAACTTTACTTTTCTAGTATTATTCCACTTCATTTAAATCATGCGTATTTTAAAACCAGGCTGCTTTAGGTTTTTTGTTGTTTTTGCACAGTGTTATATTTCATTATCATGGTTATGTTCTATTCCACTACACGACTGTTTTTTTTAATACCACAATACAGATATGACAATACTTTTAGAATTAGCAAAAGAATGCTTTAGAACCTTGAGGTTTTCCTGATTGTGCATTACTACCTTTCATGTGTGGCCTTTGAAATTACACAAGGTCTTATCTGAGCACAGTGGAAGTGCTTCAGTGAGATGAACAATCACCTGTCCTCCTCTACCTAAAAGGAAGAACACGGCCTTTTATTTAAGCCCAGCACCACATTATTTCACAACTAAGAAAAGAAAAAAAAGGAAGATTTTGCACACTGTAGAAAAAAAAAACAATGTTACTGAATGTTCTGAAGATGTCGGTCATCAGGTCAAAGCAAGTTTGCATAAATGTACATATTTTAAAAGAGATATTTATTATATACAAAGGTCATGTGTAAAAATTTGAATTTAACTTTTAAGATTTTGCAACACTCCCATCATTGTTATTGAAATAAAACTGTTAAATGTTTGTATTTTTATTTGATAATATACTTTGCAAAAAATAACTACCTTTCTGTGTTTTTATTTGTGTGTTTATAACAAAAAGTCATGGACAATACAATATATGGGTCATTGCAAATGTCAGAGGACAGAAAATTATTTTAAAAAAAATTAAAATAAGGTGGGGGGAGGGTGGGTGGTACATACTGGAAAACATATCTTCTTGTGTCAGCCCTTGGCCTTAAAAGCAAATGTTTCCCCACCTCATAAAGAGAATGACACTTTTACATTCAGTTCTCCACGGCTTACGGTGGAACAGTATGTGGCTGACATTTAAGTTGATTGTAAATATTTATTCACTGTTTAAATTTCCCCAAAAAATGTGTATTTATTTGTGTAATTTCTGTAGCTTTCTGGCTTTTTTTAAATGCAGTTAGTGCTCTCCTGAATTTAAAGTCATTCCTGTGTACAGCAAAAATAAGTGAGTTTAACCCACCTATGGAGCAGTAATAGAGTAATACTCTCATCTCAGTTTTCAAAACCCCCAGATACAATTTCATACCAGAAAGCCTAGCATACCAGACAGAGACACTTTGTTTTTTTACTCAATTACAGATACTGGGGCTTCATAAACACATTTTTTTAAAGAGAAAAATATTCAATGTTGCCTTATACATCCTGTTCAGGTTTTCCTAATAAATCTGCAAGATTGTTTTCAGACTTGGGACTCCACAGTCCATAAAAACAAAACAAAATTAGGGGTTTTTTTTGTTTTCTTTTTAAGTCCACTTATCTCCGCAATGGCCTCCTGAGGGAAAAAAATCATTTCAGACATTTTGATTGAAGAGTTGTCTTCTCACAGTGGAAGTATGGATACCTGTGGGTTTTTTTAAAAGAAAGTCTTTGCATTAGGCAAGCCTATTTATAATGTGAACTATGTGCACTGTATTGGATCCAAGAATCTTCGTTCCCAAGCTGCTTGCTTTTTAATTGTTTATTTATACCCTCTATGTGCACAGGCCTTCTTGGAAGAACTGGGTGGAGGTGAAGAGAATGAGTTATTCACAGTGAAAGGAATTAGCATTTTAATAAGTTTCGTGTTTCACTGACGCATGGTGTGTATTTATGTAGCGGGGATGTACTCCAATCAGCACTTAATACAATGCAGTACAATCAGACAAACTCTTATTAATGAAACCTTTCACATCATTATTGGGGGTATCCTTATGGCTACAACAGTATTGTACTTTATGCCACTGCACTTGTCTGTTGCATTGACTTTATATGCCTCAATAGGTTACACAGATTTAAGCCCCTGATGGATATTTGAGAGTATGGGTTACACAGTAACTTTAGTGAACAGTGTATCCATGCAGAAAAAAAAAATTCTGATAGTGTAGATTATATTGTGTGTGTTTGCTGTATTGGTGTAGTGCAGTTCTCAGGCCCTTTATGGCAATCTCTCTTCTTCCTGCAGAGTCTCGATCTGAATTGTCATATGGGAAGCGAGGGGGTGGTATCGATCATGTGTTCACACTTGTCCAATTTCGGCACACACTGTTTGGCAAGGGACCGTTGCCATAACGACTCCCCCGTGGGTTGCCTTCTTTTTATCCTCTGCAGTGGAGTGGCTTGATGTGTTTGGGGAAAAAATTGTAACTTTCAGCAATGATCTTTGCTCTTCGAAAGCATGAATAATCACAGTCATTCACACACAGCAGCACAGCTAACTGCTCTCCCTGGTGCTTAAGTGATCAATCTTTTCCCAGATCATTATTTCCTGCATTGGAGATCCCACGGTGCCTCTGTCCGGGCCACCCTCACTTAAACCAATTGTTCTTCAAAAATCAAATTTGTACAATTTACCCCATCAATCAGTACGCAGTAGTACACAGTCATTTTCAGTGTCTAAAGTTTACTGCTATATTTTTTTACAGATCCAGGAAGCGAATGTACCTAACGAGTGAGATAATATTATGTCCAAGTGTATGTGTGTTAAAGAGTGGAATCTGACCTATAGACGTATACAAGGCCATGCAGACATGGGGAAAAAAAGCTATATTAACTTATATTACTCTAACAATACTCTGACAGTAGTGGGTATTTGGAATGTAGTTATTAAATGCACAGAACTTTAAAGTTAAAGAGCCTTCCATGTGGCATGTCTTGAAGTTGTGCTTGGGTAAGCAGGTAGTGTGTCACCCAGGAAAAGCTAGCATGGATTATCAAAAATGAAAGCTAATTTTGATTCAGTTAGTAGTTGTGAGGGATTTTTTTAAGTGTATGATTGCATAGCTGTGAAACAGGTTATTTCATATTTCCTCTTTTGTAGGATGTAAATGTTTTACTGATAGTGAATGTGAAAGTACAAAGCTTGTCATAAATATATTTGCAAATTTGTTTTGTGATAAACTGTATTGCCAAAAGTATTCACTCACCCATCCAAATCATAGGTGTACCAATCACTCCCATGGCCAAAAAAAACAAGCGCCTAGGCATGCAGACTGCTTCTACAAACACTGAATAGGTTGATCGCAGGAGCTCAGTGAATTCCAGTGTGGTACCATGTTGGGATAAATATTCCACAGTCGACTGTTGGTGGTATGATAGCAAAGTGGAAGTGATTGGAAACGACAGCAACTCAGCCACAAAGTGGTAGGCCACATAAGATGACCGAGTGGGGTTAGCGGATGTTGAGGCCAGAGGTTGGTAACGTTCTGCAGAGTCCATTGCTAAAGATCTGCAACCTTCATGTGGCCTTCAGATTAGCTCAAGAACAATGCGTAGAGAGCTTCATGGAATGGGTTTCCATGTCGAGCAGCTGCATCCAGCATTACATAACCAAGCCATATTTTTTTATTAATCAGTTGACCAAGACCACCCAGAACCAATGGCATTAATTCATATTATAAATATTACATTAAATTATATATTAGATTGTAAATAATGTAATAGCTTTCAGTGAGTTGGCAATACATGTTTTGAAGAACTGGTTCCTATCACTACCACTGTGAACAAATACGACTTTAAATGGGACATATTTGAGATACACTGTTTTGCCAAAGGTATTTTGGCACAAATTATTTGGCACACATTCTTGGGTCTTAATTAAATGTGTGACACCCTTTGGTCAAAATACCACAGTGATCATACAACACAGCACCATTCACCCGATCTTAACAGCCCTGAGTGTAACAACCAGTTTCATCAACTCTTCCTTTAAATGATAATGAACCTCAACTGAGGAGTGAGGAGCAATGAGCAGAAGCTCCGGTTTTAATCAGTTTTCTGTCTTTGCCAGTGTGGTTTTTGTATTCATTGTCTGTGTTTATTTCATAATGATTTACTTATGCATAAACATTGAATAAAGTGTGGAGCTCCACATTAATTTTTGATTTGCTGTCACTTTTAGATCACTCTATGGAGCAGATTTTTGTAGGTTTCTTCATAGTTTCACATGTCCTCTGCAATTACCACAAAATAAGCCTGTACGTATAGTGTAGTTTGTGGAGTTAGACAGCAGAGCTGGGCCTTCTGTGACGCAAAGTGACTGCAGGGAAGAAAACATAAGAAGCAGTGGATTATTAGAAAATTAAACAGAAAGCCAGAGAGGTTTAAACTAAAACAGAAGAACAGAGCAAAGGAAAAGCTGTGGGATGTTACTTGTTGGGCATATTTCCAAACATTTGACAAATACTGCTTGCTATCCAAGTCCCTGTTCCCTGTCAGGGCCTGCTAAATATGATATTTCAGCTGAAATAAATTTTTCATCCTACGACGACAATACACGCTCTCTCTATCACTACATGAGTTTGATAGATGTTTGTTTATTTATTGCTTTTGGGGACATTTCAAAGGACAAAACATGCCATAGGTAAGTGGGCCCTCAGCAGCATTTTCTGTGGGTGTTGGATTCTGTGACTCCCTTGCGCTGCTGAACATGTTGCATTTTCCTCCTTATGCTGGTAATGCCATTTTCAGTCTCCAACAAATGGTATGTTTAAAACAATGATAACCACCACAAGCCTTATTTTGACTCAACTCTTTTAAGTACAACTGTTCCTTAGGCCAGAATCCTTAAATCCCGACCTGACTGAAAAGATATAATGTCATTTAGGCTTTAGGTATAGTGCTTTAAGATATACACAGCTATTCCCTGCACTCTTTCACTCATTTTACACATTCACGAAGTCACTCACACAAGTGGACAAACTCACAGTACCACCTTCATCCAGTGTGTTAACCTTCCTGTCATTATTTAGGCTGTGGATCATGGTCAACACCGTCTTAACCCTGTAGTGATGGTGATGTGTTAGAGTGTGTTGCAGTGTTACATCTGGATCAGACACAGCAGGGCTGCTGGAGTTTTTAAACCCCTCAGTGTCACTTCTAGACTGAGAATAGTCCACTAATTCTAAAAGTATAAAGCCAATAGCAACCTGTGCATAGCGTCCTATGTCCACTGATGATGGACTGGAAGATAACTATCATAAAGTGTGTAGCAACAGGGGAGCTATTGTCTTTGACTTTACATCTACAAGGTGGACCAACAAGATAGATGTGTCTAACAGGAAGTGGATTCTACAGCATGACTGTGTCTGATTTACTTATAACAATGGAACACACACTTACACACACCACCACATCAGTGTCACTGTAATGGTCAAGGGGCTAACAAGTATAATTGTAACACTAAAGATTGCACCTATAAGATCACAGAATGGTGATTAAAGTAGCCATTCAATGTAAATGAATTCTGTAACATATGTCTGTTGCATGCATGTAACACTTATAAAAGTTGAGACAAGGGCAAATTAAAATGAGTAGATCATTGTTGAATTATTTTTAATACTCTTTACATCCTGAAAACAATAAATGAATCAAATGTTCTGAAAATAAAAAGAAACACCAAAGGTTATGTAAATTTGCTGCAAACTGCATGATTTAATTCAATTTGTGTGGTCTACCTGCTTGAGTGCCTGCCACCTCAGGACCTGCCCACATGCTCTGCAGTCTGGACGGGTGCTCATTTGCACACATGCAGAGTCCTTCACACAGTTCTGCCCAAAAACTGCTGCAAGCTAGCTGCACAAGAATGGTAGGGATAGTTACACTGATACCTGAAACAGAAACAATAAATGACAGTGTGCTCCTCTCTTTTGGACTCCTCTAGCTGTAGTCAGGCAGGAAACTGGATGATTTTTTATGATTTATTTATATATTTGTTTGTTTATTTTTTTCATTTGGATATAGCTAGTTGACACCATGGCTTGAGTTTAAAAGTAACATTCTAGAAAGTTCTATCATGGGTTAAGGCTGACCACTTTACTAGAAAATGCATCAGCAACTAATTTACGAATAGGATTATGGTCTGTCAATATACTGAATTGTGTTAGAGTTTGTGGAATGGTTAAACTGGAAGTTTATCGTTAAACGCTTTAAAACAAACTTTCCTGCATGTTATAAATGCTGTTTTAACACGCATTGTCTTTGTAGACATGCTTGTAATTTAGCTACTCTACAGTGTAGGTGTTCATTGTTTACCCAGTTGTCTGTTTACATGTTTGCAGCCTATGTAGTCTATACCCTTGTAAGGCTGGCTCCTCCCTTCATTTGTCAGCAGTACTCCTGCCATACGTCATTCAGTTTTAATTTAAATATATTTACATTTTATAATGAGCTCTATACAGTATCAAAACTGGAGGTCACGAGCCCATTCATTGTCTCACTGAAGGTCGTAGGACAGCAAGCTAATTGGTGTTAATTCGATGCCACTGCCAATACCGTCTTTTTCTGGAGACATTCGATTAGTCCCTCCTCTGCTTATTGGAGCCAAACAAGACAATCTCTCTCTCTCTCTCTCTCTCTCTCTCTCTCTCTCACACACACACACACACACACACACCTCACTCTCCTCTCCCTCCACCCTCACCTCATCATCTCTCTCTCTCTCTCACTCACTATTCCTTCTTCTCCTCCTCCTCTACTGTTTGTCTCTGGAATCCAGAACGGATCCTGAAAAGAGCACCCCATCCGGGGTTAGACCCCCCAGCCTATGAGAAGATGGCCGCCGTGAAGATGCTCACCAGCGCGGGGCTCTTGTTGGCGTTCTGTGCGCTCTGTTTGCTGGCAATGGCCATTTGCACCGATTACTGGTATGAAACGGATGCTCGGAGACACCGGGAACGCTGCAAGAATTACGCGAGCAAGCGCAACGACCCGGGCTACATCTATATCTCCAACCACAACCTGCCTCTGCGGATGCCTTCTCCGGAGGCAGGGCCAGGCGCCCAAGCTCCGCGTCGACACAAGCGGCATCTGACGCCAGTGGCGTCGGCCATGGAGTCTCACTGCAGCCGCCAGTTCAACTCAACCGTCTCCGGACTGTGGAGGAAGTGCCACCGCCAGGGCTTCGACCTGGAGACGGACGATCTTATATACAAAGGTGAGCCGTTTGTGGTCGTGTCCTAGATTTGTCTAGGTCGTGAAATACCAGGTGTCGATTCACTGGCATCTAAATGATTGCGATTAATCGTCAGGTAAATCGAGTGAGTTGTGACAGGCTGAGGATCATTGCTTTGATCTGGATATACGTGAGGCATCTGGTTTGATTTCACAAGTAACCGACATGGCTTTCACTTCTTAGTCCTTGGAGTTTCTTGGTCCTCAAATATGTACCAGATGATTAATTGTGATTAATTTTTAGTTAAAATCTCATGGCTGTCACAAATCGAGTTTTTTTTTCCAATTGCGAGGTGTTTGTGTTTTGCTTTATTTCTGACTTGTTCATGCACTTTTTGATTATTTTAAATTTGTCATATAAATTATCATGTGAACATTATGGTGTGAAATACGAACATCATTGTGATATGGAGTCGAATAACTGTATACAAGGGTCAGTTCTTTGTGTTGTGTTTGCGATATCCCTATGTATTTCCTGGTAATAGTATTTAACTGATGATAAGCTATTTGTCAAATAAATAAATGTGATTAATCGCCAAGTAAAATTTCATGATTTTTATACAGTTTTTGTTGGTATTAAATTGCCCCATGAATAATTGTAATTAATGATTTAATGTTCTTTTATTGTTCTTATAAGCTGTTAATGCCCAAGCCTGAAGATGCTTAATTGACTAGCTATTACGCTTCCCAATTATTGATAGATTGAATTTCCAAACTGATATCAAAGCTCAAGTAAACAAATTCAAGGCCACCCAATTAAGTGTGGATGGACAACATGTGCACTATTCCCTTTATTACTTTATTGCTGTTATCTAGGTTATTTTTTAAACTTCCGGAATGCTTTTAAAGGAAATGTGTTGTGTTTAAATGTGCACATGGTAGTTTACATTCTGTGACACACTGGTTGTGTCTGTTGTGGTTTGCTGCTTTGCTACCAGTGGTCACCTTGAATAATGCACTATTTCATTTTCTTAATTCAGGATGCATAAACCTCTGGTGGCTAGGAACGTGAACTACAATAACACGGATAGGCACGACACTGATATTTTTTCTATTTCACCTTTAAATAAATGAGGAATAATGTTTTAGCCAGACACGGGCGGTTTTATGATGTGCACATTTCGTCTATTTTTCAGGTCCTAGTTGAAGAAGCATCTTGGTAATGTGTAGCCTAGCTCTAGTTTTCCTTACATCTTGGTTAGCATATTAGCATTACTCAGTATTAAGGTCAAGCAGCATGGTGGTGCAACAGGTTGTATTGCTTTCACACAGCTCCAGGATCCTGGGGTTGAGGGTTCAATCCTCACCTCAACCCACTGTCTGTGAGGAGTTCAATCTGTTATGCCCACATATGCATGGGTTTCCTACTGGTGCTCTGGTTCCTTCCAAAAGTCCAAAAAACACATGTTGGTAGGTAAATTGGCTGTGCAAAATGTCCATAGCTGTGAATGTGTGAACGACAGCTTGAGTGCGTGATGCCTTGTGATGAGCTGGCACCCCATAGAGTGTGTGTTCCCACCAAATGATTTTGGGGATGGGCGCCGGACCCACCACGACCTAGAACAAGATGAATTGATTAAAGTAAATGAATTGTGAGAACAAATGTATTAAGGTCACACTTAAATAATTTGACTGAAACAACTAATAATAAGGCCATTGGCACATTGTAAAGTACAGATGCACAAACTATGCCAAAGTCACTGGTTCAATACAGTTTAGAGCAGATCATGGTCAGTTGCTCTCAAAATTTCACTGCTTCAGTCATGTCAAGTGCATTTGCGTCTGTGAGGAATCATGAAATAATGAATTATAATAGGCTAATGGCTCACACATCTCAAGAGGGAAAAGAGGAAGAGGAACAAAGTGTGAATTATTTATAAGCTCACCGGGACACAGGGAGGCCACACAGAAAAATCACAGTGCACCGACCTCTAGACATTGAGAAAAGATGTTACAATCAGGAATATTTCACTGCATACAGTCCATTTACAGAAGCTGCAATATCAGCCCCTTTTAATCCATTGTTATGATATATATATAAACAAAAGTACATGCTCACCCTTTTGGCTTCAGGTGTGAACAGGTGTAAAACAAATTGAAGTATGTAAACAATATTTCAAAGCAGTGTTAGCACTCCAAGCCATTTAGCAATATATGGACACTAATGCAGACCATTACCTGTTCCGTTATTTTTTAATTAATTAATTATTATTATTATTATTATTATTTGGGATAAAACTGACATCAATTTTATCCATGGCATCAAATCAGTCATTCAACTTTGTATATCCTACATTTGTCTTGCATCTTCTCACTTGTGCTCCACTTGTTTTAATGGGTTTATCAAAATGTAAACATTTTTGATCAAACCTTCAGAAATCCTTTTTATGTAAATAGTCTAAGAGCCCATTGGCTGTCTCGTTGAAAGAACACTACAGGCTGGGCGCTTCAGCTCTTTATAACTACAGTCTGTAAACAATTGTTGACATAAAAAACAACCCAGTAAACAAGGAACGTCACTGGACGTTCAAAATAGGTCTAAAAGTAGTCTGTCCGTCAAGGACATATTTTAAACGTCAATGGACGTCCAAAAAAGTCAGTTACGTGGTGACCAATCGATAACGTCAGTGGACGTCCAAAATGCGATTTTTATACAAGTAATTTATTTCGGGACCAATTAAAAACGTCAGTGGACGTCCAAAATACGTCTAATAGTCGTCTTTTCAATGTCTGTGTTTGGACGTCTTTTCAACTTTCATTTTCAACCTTAAGAGAACGTTGATTAGATGGCTGTCATTACGTTATTTCAACGTTGAATCAACGGCTAAATGTTTACTGGGAGCCCATTTGTTCAAGTTGTATATGCACTGCATGACTATGCGTGTTTTTATTCTTTAAATATTATTGACAGACTACACATGAGAAGGTAAATGCCCAAATATGGGCCCTTAAATAAATATTTGCAAAGAATTCATTTTGAATGTTTTGATACGTGAAACACACAAACATTATAACTGGAAAATTAACAGCTGTTGGAATTTTAAATAGTTTTTTTTTAACTGCACTTAAAACAGCAGACGTTCTTACAGACCTTACATCCATACATCTTACAGGCCTTACATCCTTACATTTTCCCCCACATTCTTTAGTCCACCTTACTTTGGACTAGATCTTTCCAACAGCTGTGTCCCATGCTGGCTTGCAGGCTGCATGTTGCACACTTGACAGTATCTTCATCAATTATTTGTTCTTTGGTTTCCCTGGTGCCTCTAAGTGGCCGTATAGATGCCATAAAAGATGAAGCGGTGACGAGACACACCATTAAGTCAATCTAAAGAAGAGCCAGAGCAGGGATTACACTTCTGTCTGATTTACAGCTCTACACATGTCTGTCTCTTTAACTTAATCTATAGCTTTCTGCTTGAGTTTGCTGATCCTAGTAGCTTATTTTGAAGGGATTAAATGGTATCTATTGTTATCTGATTAAAGCTTTAAAACATGTAGGAGAGGACTTATACCCATGCTCAATAAGCTTTATGTTGAAACAAACGTGTTCTTGGGTTTGTGTTGAGAGCAAAGTTTGTAGAGAGATGAGAGAAGTGTGGTAGGTCTGCGTCATTAAAATCACATTCATCCAGAGTTAAGGGAGAAATATGGTATTTTTACCACCAGACATTTTAATCAATCCACTGTGAACTGGATGTATCAGAGATACTGTATTAACCCCACTCTCCGTATAGCATCGTCCGCTTCATTCAGAGCCTAAAAAGCATCAATGGTTTTCTTTTGGTGTTTAAAAATAATATATTACACTGTTAAATGTTCTTTCCTAATGAAACTTTTTCACTTCTAAAGTACGTTCAGGCCAAAGACTGTTTGGAAAGCTTTATTTTTAAGAGTGGGCTTGTTTTTACATTTTTGTTATTTGTTTATCAGTATTACCCAGAGCATATGGTCAGGTGGCATGAAGTCTTTGTAGGCGTACAATGTCTTAGATGCTCTAGAAATTACTCATAATCTGTTATTTTCTCAAAAGCCAAAGCAACAGTCCATGCTGAAAATATTCAACTGCTCAGAGGGAGGATTATTGACCACATGTGCCATTTATCACTGCCCTTGTCCAGTGACAGGGGTCGATACTGGGTTTATTGTCACATGACTGTGGATCACAGCTCAATCACTGTGCAAGCAGTTTGGTGCTGTTTCTTTTTTTATGTGTTTTGTTTGTTTACTATATAGGTTTTTCATAAATGCATATATTTTAGTTAGTTGTCCTCTACACATTATCTTACATGTTATAACATCTGAATTAACCGCTTTATAGGGCTTTTTTTTTCCTTGTTTGTTTGTGTTTATACCATTTGTAAATCCCAGCTGGTTTTTTTTTTTTTTTTTTGTGAATATATCTTAATGAATTCACCAATAAAGATGCTCCAAAACACATGGAATGAAATATCACTAAGTTACAAACTTTAAAAGAGTTGTCTTTTCTTTGTCTTGTTTTCCTTGTAGTTTATTATTCTCTAAGTCCATTATTAATATATGTGTTATGGTATGTATCAAAAACCATAATTCAACGTACATGATCCGACCTGGAGGTTGTGGGTTCAATTCCCGCTCCGAGTGACTGTCTCTGAGGAGTTGGTGTGTTCTCCCTGTGTCCGTGTGGGTTTCCTCCGGGTGCTCCGGTTTCCTCCCACAGTCCAAAAACACATGTTGGTAGGTGGATTGGCGACTCAAAAGTGTCCATAGGTGTGAATGTGTGTGTGTCTGTGTTGCCCTGTGAAGGACTGGCGCCCCCTCCAGGGTGTATTCCCGCCTTGCGCCCAATGATTCCAGGTAGGCTCTGGACCCACCGTGACTCTGAACTGGATAAGCGGTTACAGATAATGAATGAATAAATGAATGATCCTTTTTTGACCACACACTGTCTAATGGAATTAAACAGGCTGTTTTAAACAGGGGTAACTGTTATTTTACATCTTCATTGTAAAGAGATGGATCTAAGAAACCATAAGCTAAACAGAGAATTGTGATATGGCTTTAATTGTTCTCGTAAGTCTTTTTGAAGTCTAAAAGAGGTCACAAGTTAAGCTTTGTTTTGTTGTATATAAGACACAACTTGTTTTTCTTGTGCTCTCCGTATAATAATAGCATGTAGGCTAGCCACCCATCTTCAGCATGGGCATTTGTTAGCTGGCATAGTACATCTAGAAAAAAGTAGTGTGCTCATCCAAGCGTGTTGATCTGTGCAGTGATGTGGCATTAGCAGCAGTTCCAAGGGTTGGCTGTCTTCTAATATTTTGGAGGGGTAATGTGTTTGCCTACACCCTCCCAGGTTGCTGACATTGTGTGTGACTGGGGGAGTCAAAAGCTAATGGTTGGAACTGGGTAAAAATTAAACTAAGGTAAGATTTAGAGAAAAGATTCTTATTTATCTCATGACCTAAAAATGCTTTCCTGAGATAACACACCATTACATTTGATCAGAGATGTTTAAACACTCTATAGTAGTAGTCATTGATGTAGTGGGGTTTGTAACCTAATGCAAGGACATGTTTTTCTGATGTGCCATACTTTGTCAAACAGACCTTGACCCTGTCCTGCACCTATCACAGAAGAATATGGAGGACATATGCCTCCGTTTGCTCAAACTTGATCTGCATATGTGCTGCGTTTGCCCTTAGTCCGTCTGCTGATGCTGCACTTCCACACACAATAAAACAAGCAGCTACAGCTAAACAAAACAAATTCAGCATGGAATAAAGGATGTCATTATCTTCCCCAGCAGGCTGTGGCCATAAGCTCCACTGATAGAGAGGACAACTTCTGCTTCTTGCGAGACTGAGAACAAACCTGGGGTCTGTTTGGGGTTGGAGTGCTGATCTCTGGTTTGATTCTCTGGCCAAAATGGATTAAAATGGACAAATACACTGACCTCATATCAGCCCTTGGATATAGAAACTTGCCTAAGAACTTCAATCCCAGTTATAGCTTTTTATGTGTGTGTGGAGACAGATAGTAGAGTGTGAATATATTTCTCTCTCTCTCTCTGAATCCTTAGCATTGTTCACCTTCCTCTAAGTGGTAATGCATAATGCAGAGTTCTCTTCTTTGCTGGGTTCTGTTGGCAGTAACACAGAAGTCGCTTAAGTTCAGTGGATGTTTAAAAGTTATATCAGGCAGTGTCAGGGTTTCTTTGTTCTGTTTTTCTTTTGAAATTCTCACTTTTACTCATCTGCTGTTTGCTAGTTTCATGATGATTCCATGTTCAGTGATGGTGAGGTCTGGGCTCTCGGTTTGACCAATCCATTATTACAAGAAAGACCAGCATCTTCATTGTTTGACTGGAAGATATTCTTCTTATTTTCTTTTATCAGGTGAAACTCACTGGCGGCTCCACATCCTTTTAGATTCATAGTTAAGTGTTCTTCTCCCAGTGGAATGATGGATGCAAACTCCTGTAGAGGTTTTCAGATCTGAAGTAAGAGTGGAGCTGGAGTTCTCCTCTCTCTCAAAGATGAAAACTTTAAGTGCTGTTTATCTGATGGTCTGAGATTTGGTGGTGGACCAGGTGTTGCATGGTTGTTTTGGGTCCCATAGGTGTCCCTGTACTTTGACTTTCATTTTCCTTTTGCTAGCGCATAGTGTCAGATCTAATCGCTGGAGAAATATCAGCAGAAAAGGCTTGCACTGAATGACAGTTCTGACTGTAAATTACATGGAGGGTGAAAAGTGGATCTTGAACTCAGAGTGGGAGTAGCTAATAAACAACCATCTCGGTTTATGTGTAGACATACCAGCAGTGTGTTATCGTTCTCAAAATTGCTGCCTTTACCACGGCATAGACTATGATCTGTGTGGCCATTAATGAAGGAAATGTTCCAGAGGTTGAATAATTAAATTGACAGTGTGTATGGGATGTGCACTGATTGATTTTTTTCTTATCATGCAGAGAGGAGACTCAAGGCTGAGATATGCTCTCTGAAATATTTGATGGTGGCTAATTGGTATAATTTTCTCACCTGCTTGCTTAAGCTTAATTAGAGGCTGATCAGGAAAAATGACAATTTGTTCTAATCCTCCATATCACAGCTGTCTCTCTCTCTCTGTCTCGCTGTCTCTCTCTCTCACCCTTCTACACTCACATGCACCCACACGTATGAAACAATCTCCCGGTTGTCATTCAGGATATTCGGGATGACTCATAGAATCCACAGAAGCGTGCCGAAGCTCCAAGTGTGTTTGGTTTAACTTTGTGTGCTCTGCTCTCCAAGAACTGTGTTCCCTCATGTGCCTGGAAGAAGAGGTGAAACCAAAGGACAAAGGAAAACAAAGCAGTTGTTTTAGGCCTGAGTCTAGTCAAACTCTAGAACTTTATCAGAATTTCCATCATGTTAAAAAGTTAAACTGAGAGTAATTTACAGCACTGTGTTTCTTCAAAATGCCATAACCTTTTGTACTTTATCTTACCCTCTACAAAGAGGCAGTAACCTATATGTACTTGGGAAACTTTGATGGGTAGCTGAAATGTGTAATCTGACTAGCTGGCATTTCAGGATTCAGTGCAATTGCCTAGTTATGTCATGTGGTATTCTTGGTTGTTGAATCCAGCAATCTGATTGGCTTGTTGAATCTTGAAATATGCCTGAAGTCCTGTATTCTGACAGCCTTATTGAGTTCTACAGTCTGACTTCTGCTGTATGAATTCAAAAGTATGCACTGCTAGTTACAATAAAATGATGGTTCTACGGGGGTTCTTATGTAAAGAAAATGGTTCTATATAGCACCCCGAACACTTTTGCATGATTAAAGGGTTCTTTAGATTGATGGAGAATGTGCTATAGATGGTTCTATATAGAATCTTTCAGATAAGGGTTCTATATGACTACAAACATGGTTCCTCTATCATTAAGATATCAAGCTTGTTACAATAAAAGAACCACTTTCTAAAAGATTCTAAATATAAAACCATCTATAGCATATTCTCCATCAATCTAAAGAACACCTTCATGAAGCAAATAACCCTTTTTTTTTTTTTTTTTTTTTTTTTTTTTCACCTTTTGTAGAACCTTCAATTTTAAGTGTGTATGGTATGTGCTGTGATTACTTTCAGAAGTCAGTTATCTAACTTCATTCATTCATTATCTGTAACCCTTATCCAGTTCAGGGTCTCGGTGGGTCCAGAGCCTACCTGGAATCATTGGGCGCAAGGCAGGAATACACCCTGGAGGGGGCGCCAGTCCTTCACAGGGCAACACACACACACACACACATTCACTCACACACACCTACGGACACTTTTGAGTCCACCTACCAACGTGTGTTTTTGGACTGTGGGAGGAAACCGGAGCACCCGGAGGAAACCCACGCAGACACAGGGAGAACACACCACACCACACCCGGAGCAGGAATCGAACCCACAACCTCCAGGTCCCTGGAGCTGTGTGACTGCGACCTGCTAGTTGTATTGTGATTGGCTTGTAGAGTCCTGAAATGTTATGGTGTTGTGTTATTATTGGCTGTTGGGATCCTTTTTTTCCCCCATTGCTATAATGAATCTCTAACATTATGTGCACTTATGCAGTGACAAACTCAGTGAAGTAGCTTGTAAAATGCCTAATGCGGAGTGTTCATCTGCGTTTAATCACTTTAGGTGTTATTCAGAGATGTATTCCAGTGAAGTACCACTACACTTCATCTATCCTTCCCAGAAACCTGCCAGTCAACATCACCAAGACCATCCGGCAGGACGAATGGCATGCCCTGCGTAAGTCTTCACTGCTCAAGTAGATCATGCTAAACATGACAGAAGTATTTCTAACAATATGTACTTGTTTTGGCTGATTTGGCGGTTCACATATAAACAGCAAACATAGCTTCTGTAGTCAGCACTTCATCAGTAAATGCATACACCATTTCCTTATATGATGAATGCTTGAATGTTTCTATGAATGCGTGTCATGTGGAGATGATATACGCATTGAATTGACTACATTCAGTGCATTGCACATGGGCAGTAGATAAACCTACATTCATGCACATATATAATATCACAAAGCAAAATCATTCCAAGCTGTGAAGCTGCATGAGTCACTATACATGCGATGCCTCTCTGGCGGAGGTTGAGCTGTGATTAAAGCTGCTGCTGCTGATGTGTGTAGATCTGAGGAGGATGACTGCAGGCTTTGTTGGCATGGCCGTCTCCATCATCCTCTTCGGATGGATCATCGGGGTGCTGGGCTGCTGCCAGCAACATGACCTCATGCAGTATGTAGCTGGACTACTCTTCCTTATGGGAGGTAAGTATGAGTATTTCTGTGTGTAAGAGTGAGAGAGAAATGGAGAGAGATAAAAATGCATCCAGAATGGAAGTAATGTTTAATGTTGAGTTAATGTTTCTGTCAAAGTAGCACATGGTTATAATGCCACTGGATTTCAGTGATTACAGTCCATCTTTAACTGCCACTGTACTATGACTGGACACCTTGGCCATCTGGACATCAATATTTACCCATACAATATTTGGACAACTGTTGTAGCAGTTAGACTACAATAAATGGAAATTCATTCATTAATTCATTCATTATCTGTAAGCGCTTAACCAGTTCAGGGTCGCGGTGGATCCAGAGCCTACCTGGAATCATTGGGCGCAAGGCAGGAATACACCCTGGAGGGGGCGCCAGTCCTTCACAGGGCAACACAGACACACACACATTCACAGCTACGGACACTTTTGAGTCGCCAATCCACCTACGAACGTGTGTTTTTGGACTGTGGGAGGAAACCAGAGCACCCGGCGGAAACCCACGCGGACACGGGGAGAACACACCAACTCCTCACAGACAGTCACCCTGAGCGGGAATCGAACCCACAACCTCCAGGCCCCTGGAGCTGTGTGACTGGAACACTACCTGCTGCACCACCGTGCCGCCCATAAATGGAAATAAATAGCCTTAATATAAACACACTCCAAAATGTCATGGGTGTTGCTTTTTTATATAAGATCTTATTTATTGCTCTGTAAATTAAATATACTGTGAAAAATGATTTCAACATAAAACATGAAAAACGATTTTGTCATCAACATACAGCACTTTTGACTCCACATTTAACTCATCCATGATGGTGAACACACACACACACATCCACAGAAACATACTAGTGCATAAAAAACAGTAAATATATCTAAAGCCATGGGCAGAACCCGCACCTGGGGAGATAGTGGGTGGTTAGGTGCCTTGCTCAAGGGCACTTCAGCCATGGATGTGGAGGAAGGAGGTCAATCCTTAACTGTGCCAGCCACCATTTTCCCTGCAAATCCAAGATATCAAGTCCCAAGCCCATTCCTCCAAACTGTAAGCCACAGTTGCCCCCAGGCCTTTATAAATCTTTACTATGCAGTAAAATGTGAAGCAGAAGTGTTTTTACCACAAAAACAAGAGCTTCATTAATCATTAATTAATGTGTTCCTGAAAATAAAGCAATGTTTATTTGCACACACATCATTTCTATTTTGTTATAACAGCCATGGTGATTATTTTCCTTGACTGTATTCACTGTGTTCTTCCTCCTACAGGAACCTGCTGTATAATCTCTCTTTGTACATGTGTGGCTGGGATTAATTTTGAGCTGTCTCGATACCCCCGCTACCTGTACGGTCTTCCTGAAGATATCAGTCACGGTTACGGCTGGTCCATGTTCTGTGCGTGGGGCGGACTGGGTCTCACGCTGCTGGCCGGCTTCCTGTGCACACTTGCACCATCTCTCAGCGGCACCTCCACCCGAACCACCGCCCACAAGCCCCGCCATGAGAACGGGACAGTGTGAACAAGGGTGAGGGTCGGAAGAGACCTTTCCTCCAACATCTGCACAGTGTCTATAGAAACGTCAGGACGCCACAGCTGGACTGTTGAGATCACCATTCTGTTTGCATTCACACCATTCGTCAGTGTCAGGACAGGAGGTGTGTTTTTCAGGCTCTTGGTTGGAGATGGCCACACACTCAGAATAATAATCACATCCATTTGGATGGTGCAGCTAATGCTATGGCTGACTGGACAACCAGTGGCCTGTTGACCAATGGAATGAAAACTTAAGGCCAAGCCTCCACTTCATTCATGAAGACCAACACCTTGCCAGCCCATAGAAAATACAGAGGAAAACAAAACCACACACACACACACACACACACCACTCAGACAAAACATCATCTGCCATCCCTTTTGTTATGCTTTGGGGTTTCACTGAGCTGTTCACAATGTTTTTTCTCTCGTCTTTCTAACACACTCAAGAACTGGACACGAGGTGGCTGTTCTTTCTCTTTTATCTCAAAATGGTGCTCTCTTTTCACAATGATCACATCCACACACAATTTCTCTGCATAGTCTTGGAGAGTTGACACTGAGGAACGAAGAACAAAACTGGGGCAAACATTTAGCCAGAAGCCATGTATTCTTTGGAGTCAGTGGTTTGTACAGGTTCCAGTGTATTTGCCAGATATTTAAGGCCCTGACACAAGGAGCCATTGAATATTGTATTTTTTTGGTAGAGTAGCCATAATCCACGCTCAAGTAAAAGCAAAAATACCTTCCCAAAAACAACTTAAGCAAAAGTACAAAGTACAAATTAGCAAGTTAAAGCTACTGAAGTATGGAGTAATGTATACAGCTTCAGAGTCTTAGTAATTTAGGATCAGTCTATTCTGTTCGTCTTTTCCTGCATGATTTTGGGCTGAAATAAATGCTAATTGTTATCAAAACAGTGACAATCTGTAGGCTCACGTACGAACTAGCAAAATGCTACAGTATGGGCCAGTGAGGCCTAACCAGGTGTAATAAATTTTAAGACAAACAGGAAAGAAGTCTGGGTATGTCGGTCTTCCTTCAATTGTAATAGCAGGACTCTTAAACTTAATAGAGTAGATTCCTTTTACTCATTTTAACCTGAGTATTCTAAGGAGAATGCTTAGTAGACATGAAAACAAGAAAGGGAAAATCAATCAGTATTTGACCTAAGTACATGTGCTTGTTGGCTGTCTGCTGTTGTCTTTCCAATGTATTCGAGTGCCCATGTATTAAGACTAAAGGTGAACTCTCTTTATGGGGTTTGATGTTGCCTCCAGGTGCTCTGGATTCATCCCACAGCCCAAAAACACATGCTGGTAGGTACAGGGGTTGGACAGTGAAACTGAAACACCTGGTTTTAGACCACAATAATTTATTAGTATGGTGTAGGGCCTTCTTTTGCTGCCAATACAGCATCAATTCGTCTTGGGAATGACATATACAAGTCCTGCACAGTGGTCAGAGGGATTTTAAGACAGGATAGTGCAGGATAGCGGCCAGGTCACTACGTGATGCTGGTGGAGGAAAACGTTTCCTGACTCGCTCCTCCAAAACACCCCAAAGTGGCTCAATAATATTTAGATCTGGTGACTGTGCAGGCCATGGGAGATGTTCAACTTCACTTTCATGTTCATCAAACCAATCTTTCACCAGTCTTGCTGTGTGTATTGGTGCACTGTCGTCCTGATACACAGCACCGCCTTCAGAACACAATGTTTGAACCATTGGATGAACATAGTCTTACTGGTGCAATGTGTAATTAATGAAGATTGGCCACCAGTCTGCTCCAGTTTAGCCATGAAACCTCCCACACTACAATGACAGGTGTTTCAGTTTCATTGTCTAACCCCTGTAGATTGCCTGTGCAAAAGTGTCCATAGGAGTGTGTGAGTGGTGCCCTGTCCTGGGTTTTTCCCTGCCTAGCCTTCTAGGTAGACTGTAGGCCCTGGACCCATCATGACCCTGATCTTGCTAAAGCAGTTAAAGAAAATGAATTAATTAATTAACTACTAAAGGTGAGCTTGGTGTGTCTGGGCCCTTAAAGGCATATTCAGCACTTGTTGAGACACCGCAAAGAATTTGTGATTCAGGTTTCATGACCTTGTGGCGCTATTTTTCCTGAAGGCATTTATTTGGGCGGTGCAAAACCTCGCCTGCCACAGCAAATTGGAGCTTTAAACTTGTCCGCGTTGTCAGCTAAAAACACAACAGCGCTTATCAGTAGGCTGAGGAATGTGGACATGTCACTGAAAAGGACAAGACTTAAGCTTGAGGACTTTACTGAAGAGCAGTGCACCCCCCCAACAGAGCAGGGATAACGTGGAACGGGAGAGATAAAAGAAACATTCACCCCACAGCTTCCAGGAGCAAACTTTCCAGGACCTTTTGAAATCTGTATGTATACATCCATTTTTTTTCGTCTGTAGATTTCAGACCTCCGTTTATACGAAATGGTGCTGGATTAAGTAAGAAACCTCTTTTTCTTTCTCCTTATTATTAATGGTGACAGCAGGCGACCTTAGCCTCCAGTGTCTTGAAGAATTAGACAGATCTCAGTCCATGTTGGTGGTTGATATGAATAACTGAGCTGACTTACTTTTACAGCAATGTTTGTTTAAAAAAAAAAAAAAAAAAGCTTTTTTTTTGAGCATCATTTGTTGTAGAGATGAATTCCTGTTGTGGACTCATGACAGAAATCCTATTAGTTGTGACGGCTGAAAAAGAGAAAACACACTTTTATACTTTTGATTTGCATAGAGAGCTTTGAAGTCTCCGGTACTGAAGCACAGCAGGGTATCCAACTTTTTTGCCAATTTGAACTGTCACAAATAATCACATAGAGTGCCACTTAGTAATTGGATGGTGTCTAGAAAAATGTGTGCTGTTGGTATTGTAAGGGTACATATTGTATATTGGCATGTAATGTACTGTAATGTTTACATTAACCAGACCCTCCTGCAGCCACAGCCATTCCTGGTTGCTCTTAAACCCTAAGTAACGAGTGGAGCTCTTCTCTATTGAACACAACTCAGTCAGACACAAAACTTAGTAATTCAGTTTTTACTTCTCTTTTACTGTCAATGCTTATGTGAGACACATTGACTAAGGTCTGAAAACTGTAGCAGTTCCTTTATTAAAAAGCACAGTTGTTTGAAATCAACTAATGATGCCTCAAAAGTGCTTACCAAATGTACAATGGTCACAGAGACTTAAAACTTTATCCAGGATCAGAGCACATTATTACTATTTATTCTGAATGAGATTCACTTATGAGAATAAGTTCATAGCTGCGGTATTCGGGGTACGAAGCTCAACGTTAAAAAAAAGTGTTGCGTGAACTGTTCTGTTTTCCAGTGATATTGACTTTCTAATGTGTTTCTTTTTCAATGATTTGATGTCATTATCACAAGATAACAGTTGTTTTTCCTGAGATAACGGAATCATTTTCTCAAACCTATGTTGTTCTGTTGTTTTCCAAGATGCTGACATTGGAAAACGTGAAAACAAAGGATTGCCTTCTGCATCCTGTCTTGGCAAACACCTAGTGAATGCCGTCTGGTGGATGCCTTTGATAGGTTTGTATGTTCTTTTATTGTGACATGGTGTGATAGATAAGTAAGTCAATAAAGAAATGCCTGTAGCTCTGTAGAGGGCTCTAACTGGCCACTAGCCACTAGAAACACCCAGTTATTTTCAGTTATCACTGGAAAACCACATTTACGTGGTGATAATGACATTAGTTATTTGAGGTCTTTAAACAACAGATCATCACAGGAACACACAGCTAGGAGACAAAGTAAATAAAGAAAATATGGTCCTTTCAAGAAGTATTAATGACAATGATGTGGAAGGGGACAATGTGTTTTAGGGGAAATTTGCTAAATGGGATAGTTTAGCGTGACATATTAGTATAACGCTACTAAAAGTATGTGAAAATGGTGTAAACACCCATACACCAAGGACACTAATGTGTCAAAGGTAAAATTAAAGTTACCAAAGGGTTCAAACTCGTACGACACTTGAGCAGGAGGAAACGAGAGCGGAAAAACGCACAACGTTGTGAGTAAAGAGATGCTAAGCAGCTCTGGGTGGAACTGAAACATTTGTACAATAGTCGTCTTTTGTTTAGGCAGTGGAAGTAGCACCAATTTGATTTTGTATAAACAGTTTTTATTGGTAATTTCAATGCAGCAGCTCAAGAACACAGCAATCATTATCACGCATGACCTTACAATGGTGAAAAAAATTCGATGTATTGAGAGACTTGTGTCCATTTTTTTTAATGAGTTTTATTTTAAAGAAATAAAATTTCATTACATTTATATTGTCGTGTGAATATTCATTTGTAGCAATAGAAAGACGTCCTTAATGTCACTATAGTTCTTTGTAAAGAGTTTTGAAACATTTTATCAATCACAAAAGAAACAGAAAATCTTTTACAAAGTCGTCCCACTGCTGTTCATTAAGCAGCAAAAGAAGTAAAAATATAAAAAAGATAAAGATTTTGGCACACAGTGAAGACCAGAGTTTGCGTGTGTGTGTGTGTGTGTGTGTATAAACATTCAGAATGGACTCCCTGATTCATACCGGCTCGTTTTTATGTCACAAACCTACTGTATTTATACAATATACAGTGAGTGAATTTGGCTAAATTAATGTGCAGTCATAATGAGCACCAAGTTCAGTTGAATACACAAAGCTTGGGCAGCAAGCTCAGTGCCAAGCCCCCATAAACCACTGGGCAGTGGATCTGTGCTCTCTGGAGTGACCCAATATCTTTGGAATCAGTTGGAGTCTATAAACAGTACCAGTCAAAAGTTTGGACACATCTTCTCATTAGTCATTGGTGGAATAGGGCTGTGTACCAGCCCCTGCCTCTGTACAACCCAAGTTATGGTCTCAAACACATTAAGAAGGTGAGCAGTTCTACAAATTAACTCTTCCAAGTTTCAATAGGTGTAAAGTGAATGTGTGAGTGTGTGTGTCGACCATGCGAAGGACTGGCGCCCCCTCCAGGGTGTGTTCCTGCCTTGCGCCCAGTGATTCTGGGTTGGCTCCGGACCCACCACGACCCTGAACTGGATAAGGGTTACAGATAATAAATTGTGTAGTGTATATTCACACAAGCAGACTACAGAACAGTTTGGCCGCACACATTCATAAAAATGTTATATGGAGTGTTTTAGCCCAGTCTTCTTTTGGAATAAGGCACAGTACAAAGCAACCAATCAGAAAAGAGCATATTTACATATATCAGTCTTAAAGGCACAATATATAATCAAGTCCTTTAAAGAAATAAAACACTTTGAAAAATGGCCATGTAAAATGAGATGTAAATGATTTTAGTTCATGAACCCACACAATATAAATGGACCTCCATTTATCCATTGGGCCTTTATATCAGAAAGGCTAAAGAAATGTGCAGTGTAGTCAGAACACACTGGGCGAACCTGTGGACTCTGTACACCCTGCAAATTACACTTTGTGAATCATAAACATTAAGCCACTTTGCACAAAAGGACCCAATTTTGTAAATAAACACACTTTTTTGAACCACCAGACGCCCGTGCGTGGGTTCAGGGGTCATTCATTTAAGACTTTGTACACCAGGCAGGGAACACGGGGCCATTTGAGTTACAGCCCCTGAATGCACTGTATTTCTTATCACCGAGCACCACCTTGTGGAGGATTTTGGAAGTTGTACTCACACTCCACATGTGACAGTTAATAGTATGTCATTTCTTTAAACATTTACTTTCAAAAGCTACATTAAAATGATGAATATTAAATCACATTGGGAAGTGTATATTATCGTTAAGACCCCGAACTTATGTTTTCCGTAATGAAACAAGTAAAAAATTAAAAAGTATCACAATAAAAAGTAGAATTGTAAAAATATAAAAGCATCATATTTTGTTGATTTTTTTTAGTTAATTACAAAATTAAATTGCTTTTAGCTTCCTTTGTTTACTCTTTTTCCAACACATCAGACATATCAGAGGAAGGCACGGGTGGTCACATTTTGCACAAAGAAAGGCTGTGAGAATCACTTCCTGAGGCGATAGTGAGTGCCCACTACCAGGTAGCTGTCTCGTGAAGGCTCTTTAGGATTGGGGCTCTTGGCGGTTGTCTTGCAGGTTTTGAGGCCTGGCCTACTGAGCTGAGCTGTTCGGCATGGGTCATGTTTCAAGAGGTAGGTTGCAAATGTTTCCCATCCACCTCCAACACGCACCATCACATGTTTATCATTCAGCATCTGAGAGAGAGAGAGAGAGAGAGAGAGAGAGAGAGAGAGATGGTAAATCAAAAAGTATAAGAAGTATAAGTATTATAAATGGTAGTGTCGCAGTCACACAGCTCCAGGGACCTGGAGGTTGTGGGTTCGGTTCCCGCTCTGGGTGACTGTCTTTGAAGAGTGTGGTGTGTTCTCCCTGTGTCCGCATGGGTTTCCTCCGGGTGCTCCGGTCTCCTCCCACAGTCCAAAAACACACGTTGGTAGGTGGATTGGCGACTCAAAAGTGTCCGTAGGTGTGTGTGAGTGAATGTGTGAGTGTGTGTTGCCCTGTGAAGGACTGTTGCGCCCTCCAGGGTGTATTCCTGCCTTGCGCCCAATGATTCCAGGTAGGCTCTGGACCCACCGCAACCTTGAACTGGATAAGGGTTACAGATAATGAATGAATGAATGAAGGTATAATACATACTTCATAATGCTGCTGACAAAACAAACTATAATTTTACTTTACAACGTTACAGTTTGCGACCAATTTTCCTCTCAGTCATCTCAGCCAACATTGTTTAGAATTGTGATATTTTGGAAGTCACATCAGTACCTCTGAAAGACCTTGTTTACATTTCAGTGATATAATTATGGACATTTTTAAAAATTGGGGTAATTCTCCTTTAAAATTATGTCATTTAAGAGACTGGGTTAAATGACAAAATACATCTAATTTACAACACTTTCACTGAAAATCACTGCACGTTTTCACATCCATTTATTCTTTATGTTTGCAAAAAAAAAAAAAAACCTCAGCAAATGTTGTGTCTGCTTTGTCTTCAGGACCTTGTGCTTTAAAAATGATTCAGTTATGTGCAGTGAAGAATGAGGCCCCTCTGGCAAGCCCCCTTCTTTGGGACAGACCCCCTCTTCCCTGATTAAATATTGAAAGCCTGAATCTCATTGTGCTCCTTTGAAAGGAAAATGAGACGGATCTTAGAGAGAGAAGGCGGGGGTGGGGTGGGGGCACGGTCAAAATCTCATTAAGTCTAATAAAACACTGCCTCGTGGCACCAGATGAGCACCAGCTTAAGACTAATCCACCACACAATCACACAGAAAAAGCAAGCGGGGCGTATTGTAAGGTAGAACGAGGCACTAATGCATGGGTTAAATGTATGGGTTATATGCATATTTTAGCCTTCTGTCCAGTGCCTCCAGGTAGGTCTCCAGACCCCACATCCTGATCAGGATGACGCAGGTAAAGACAATGAATTAATGGCTACATTTTTTAAGCTAATCATCCAACATCAGTACCTCACCTCCCTAATGTTCTCCTAGTGAACTCAGATCAAGGTGTGTTCTCCCTGTGTCCGTGTGGGTTTCCTCCGGGTGCTCCGGTTTCACACATTCACTCACATCACGGACCCTTTGAGTAGCCAGTCCACCTACCAACATGTGTTTTTGGACTGTGGGAGGAAACCAAAGCATCCAGAGGACACCCATATAGACATGGGGAGAACACACTAAATTCCTCACACGGAGCGTACAAAAAAACCATACAGCCCATACAGCACATCACACACACTCAGCCTAAAGCGATGAAGGGGATATGTGTGCCAAAAGACACAAACACACACACACACACACACATGCTCAGGTTCCTTTTTTGTCAAATTTACACCTAGGATGCACAAACCTTCAACACCCTCTAGCAGAGTGTGAGTCTAGTGCTGCCATGGCAACAGCAACAGCAGAAAGAGAGAGAGAGAGAGAGAGAGAGAGAGAGAGAGAGAGAGAGAGAGAGAGAGAGAGAGAGAGAGAGAGAGAGAGAGAGAGAGAGAGAGAGAGAGAGAGAGAGAGATTGAGATTAAAAACGGAAGGGAGACAAAGAGCATAGAGGCAGAGGCACAAGGGTTACGTCTCTAGAGAAACCACTCTGTCCCCAGAGGCATTCAAACCCACTGCTATCGGCCATAACCCCCTCATTAGAGAGCTGTTCCTCTGCTGGTATTACAAGCAGATTTATATGGAGAGTCCCCCTCCCACTTCAAGCCCCAGTGACCCATCACACATCCTAATAGATGCATTCAGACACACACACACACACGCAACCCACCAAACACACACCCACCACGTGCCAGGTCTGTATTTTCAATCAGTCTACAGCGTGTCTCAGCTGTTTTCCACCTGATTAAAATGTCAGGGCCTGTCAAGTTTCTTGAGTTTGACACAGAATAAATAGATAAAATAAATCATAGAAGAGGGATAGCCCCCATCAGAACACACATAATGTCAGTCAAGCTGCTGGCCCTGGGTTTCAAGCGAACCCACGCTGCATTAAAAATAAATAAATAAATAAATAAATAAATAAATAAATAAATAAATAAAATAAAAAATTTAGGCGCATGCAGAAAATGTTGGAAAGTAAAGGTGACTAAATAAACGAAAGAAAGTCAGTATTATATGTGACAACCATTTGCTTAAATATTAGTCCTAGGTACATTTTAATGGTTAATAAAGAAATTAGATGGTAGTTTTACTGAGTGTCTTGGAGAATCTGCCACAGATCCTTTAAGAAGTTGGAGTGTCACACTTCTTTTTCCTGCATAAACCCAGGAGCCTTCACGTTGTATAAACAGGTTGTCGAATTTGCACTTTAGAGAAATGTCAGAATTCAGATTCCATTACAATAGAGGTGATAGGAACCTGGGGTCATGCTGATTAATGAGTAATAATTAATTTATTTATTCATGTTCAGTAAATGTTTCATCCTGATTTGGGCAACTGTGGGTCCAGAGCCCACCCGGAATCTTAGGGCACAATGCAGGAGCGCACATAATACAGGCCGCCTGTTCATCACAGTCGTATTATTATAGTCCAAAATGTCACCTGCACATGTGTTTATATGAAATGATGATCTTTTCAACTTTTATAGTTATGACAAATATAAAACAAGGCTATGTAATAAATGTTATATGTAATAACAAGGCTATGTAATAATTGTTATATGTAATAACAAGGCTATGTAAAAAATGTTATATGTAATAACAAGGCTATGTAATAATTGTTATATGTAATAACAAGGCTATGTAAAAATTGTTATATGTAATAACAAGGCTATTAAATAATTGTTATATGTAATAACAAGGCTATGTAATAATTGTTATATGTAATAACAAGGCTATGTAAAAATTGTTATATGTAATAACAAGGCTATGTAATAATTGTTATATGTAATAACAAGGCTATGTAATAATTGTTATATGTAATAACAAGGCTATGTAATAATTGTTATATGTAATAACAAGGCTATGTAGTAATTGTTATATGTAATAACGAGGTTGTGTAATAATTGTTATATGTAATAACAAGGCTGTGTAGTAATTGTTATATGTAATAACGAGGCTGTGTAATTGTTATATGTAATAACAAGGCTATGTAATAATTGTTATATGTAATAACAAGGCTATGTAATAATTGTTATATGTAATAACAAGGCTATGTAATAATTGTTATATGTAATAACAAGGCTATGTAATAATTGTTATATGTAATAACGAGGCTATGTAGTAATTGTTATATGTAATAACGGGTCTGTGTAATAATTGTTATATGTAATAACAAGGCTGTGTAGTAATTGTTATATGTAATAACGAGGCTGTGTAATTGTTATATGTAATAACAAGGCTATGTAATAATTTTTATATGTAATAACAAGGCTATGTAGTAATTGTTATATGTAATAACGAGGCTATGTAGTAATTGTTATATGTAAAAACGAGGCTATGTAGTAATTGTTATATGTAATAACGAGGCTGTGTAGTAATTGTTATATGTAATAACGAGGCTATGTAGTAATTGTTATATGTAATAACGAGGCTGTGTAGTAATTGTTATATGTAATAACGAGGCTATGTAGTAATTGTTATATGTAATAACGAGGCTGTGTAGTAATTGTTATATGTAATAACGAGGCTGTGTAGTAATTGTTATATGTAATAACGAGGCTGTGTATTAAATTGTCTGAGGTAACTTTTAGAATCAGAATGCTTTGGATGATTATTTTCTATCACCTCCACAGTGTATTTCTCTAATTCTCTGCTCTAAATAATAGTGTTTACATCTTAACAGCTGTTAGAAGGTTTATTGCTGATGTGCTGATATATATACATTGCATTAACCCATATGAATAATTAGGCATTTGTGTTTTGTGTTTTAGAAGGATGATTACATCTGCGGCTGACTCCCAGAGAAGTTAATCACCTCAATAATTCACCATAGGTTCTGAATAATTGAACAGTTTCTATATATTTTCCTTTCCTCCAGTCTCCTCCCCAAGAGGCCAGTCGCACAGAACTGCAGTCAGTATGTGTGTGTGTGTGTGTGTGTGTGTGTGTGTGTGTGTGCAACAAAAGGTTTCCTGCTGCCTTTACGTCTTTCATAACACTACAATACACTCCTCTACTAGCAATGATCTCTCCATTCTTCCTGTTCATACACACTCTTCTCTACTCTTCTTTCCAATCTCCACTGGCAGCAGACCCAACTTTAGCTCCTCCCTTCCTTTTCACACACGCAGGTTATTGGGTTTTAGTTCTAATAACATCCACTAGATGGCGCAGACACTTCTCGCTTAAACACACCATTTTGGCTGAAAGAAGTCCCAGAGGATCCAGTCCTGCTTGAGATGTTCTAATGCTGGAGACAGGATGTTCCCTCTGTATTTCTATTTCTGTGTTACACATTATTGCAGCTTTGGTGGGAGCAGAGTTGGAGAGGTGTGAGTGCCGAAAATGCCTTTATCTGAGGAGATGCTAGTTGTGGAAACATCTCTGTTTAGACACAGAGGTAGAAAACATGGCTTTCAAGAATAGATATGAATGAAAACACAATCACAGTGACACCAAAACCAATCACCAACTACTTCTCTCTGTGGAGAATAGGATCAAAGGGCTACAACACACCTTTGCAAACGATAGATGTCCACAGGCATAGACCCACACTATCACTGATATTCATTCATTCATTGTCTGTAACCGCTTATACATTTTAGGGGTCGCGGGGGTCGAGCTTATAACACAACATAGTACTAATAATTCAGGCTCATTCAACAGATGTGAGCAGTTTCTGTGGCCCTCGGGCAAGATTACATTTTACATTAGCAATCACTGCTCTCCTGTTATGCATTGAACTGCTTAGTGGCATTACATAAGCAGCAGCTCAAAAAGAGGTAGTGGTTGGGTTCATGTTTCTTGGAGAAGGCACATGCTTGCCTTCACCCTTTAGGAGGGAAATGACATTGTGTGAGAGAGAGTGGGATTGGCATTCATTCATTCATTCATTATCTGTAACCCTTATCCAGTTCAGGGTCGCGGTGGGTCCAGAGCCTACCTGGAATCATTGGGCGCAAGGCGGGAATACACCCTGGAGGGGGCGCCAGTCACACACACAGTCACACATTCACTCACACCTACTTTTCGCCAATCCACCTACCAACGTGTGTTTTTGGACTGTGGGAGGAAACCCACGCGGACACCGGGAGAACACACCAACTCCTCACAGACAGTCACCTGGAGCGGAAATCGAACCCACAACCTCCAGGTCCCAATTCATTTTCATAACACTGTACTGAACTCAATGTGCAGGGAGAGGGGTAGATTCCTACCTTCCTCCAAAAGTTGCATAGTGCAGTTTCTGCAGCGCTGACCGCAGTGTAGCAAAGGCAGAGACACTGTTGACCCTATTACCACTCAGTGAAGCATTACTATGATCCTGAAGCTGTAATTCTAAGATAAAAAAAAAATGATGTAGTGCTCCTTTAATAGCAGAGACAACAAATGAGCCCTTTATAAAATCAAGTTAAAGTCAGCTGTAATAACAGAAACCAAAAGTGATTCTTCCTTAGAGCCTAATGCCAATGCTATTTTGTCCTATCACAAAGGTGGGCATGTTCTACTGAATGTAGTCTTGATGAATAGAGATTATTTTGAAAGATAACCTCAAGAGAATTCAGCAGAAATAATATAATTATCTTCCATTAAGGAACCTCTTAACCCTGTGTAACCCTGGATATTTGGCCAAAGATTAAAACAATCTGCTCATTGGGAGGAAGCTTCCATCCACACATCAGATCTCTAAGATAGTTTTCAGGGATCAGTCACCGGCTAACTGCGATCCTGCTGATGAGCTGATCCACATGAATACGATGGATGTATCAAACCTGAGTGATTCTGTCATCACCTTCCATTGGTTTACATTCTAGTTTACAATCATGAAACACTTACTTAAGAGTTATCAACTGATGTCACCACGGCTTTCTTTTCTCCTCCAGGAAACCCAGCTTCGTGGCCAACTAATATATGTTTTCCTTTTCAAATCAGGATTTTATTCACACCCTAAAAGCAAATCAAACCTCCCACATATCTCCATTCAGGCAAGGAAGTGATGAGAGATGTCAGGAAAAAAGATCTCTGTCAAAGCTAAAAGTATGAGTGCAAAGGTGAGACTCTCTCTGTGTGTGTCTCTGTCTCTTTTATTCACTCTCTCTCTGTCTGACTCGACTGACTAAATAAGAAAGAAAGAAGGCAGGGCTTTGTTCCATGCCGTGGCTCTTTAACAAGCTTTCCATACTAATCATGCTCCTAATGGCTTCACCACTGAAATCAATATATTCTACACACCCCCATCACAAACACACTTTTTACAGCCTGGCACTAACCTTCTCCCAAATAAGGTACAGAACTCACATTTCCCTAAAGACCAGACAATCGTTAGCAGTTTGAGATATTTAAAAGGGAAATGACCAGTCAAGGCTAGGAAAGTGCTAATGACATCATTACAATCATTATCTGTGTGCACCAAAGGGAGATCTTTGTTCAGCAAAGGTGTTACGATTTACATGAAGACCTTTCAATCTATGTAAAGCAAATAGATTTGAATCAGTTTTTGGGCTGTGTGCATGAGCCCGTTCGTCATGAAGTGCTCACGTTATGTATGTAACACTATAGTGTTAGGAGAAGCAGAAAATGCTAAGACTGGAGGTGTGTTTGCAGATAAAAAATTAAAAAAAAACACTGAAAGCAAGTCCCCTGTAATAAAAGAAAACTATGAATACAAACCTTTTATATAAAACTATATAAACTGAGGGTTGTCTTTGATTCTGCGCAGTATTTAACACTTATGAAGCGATGTTAATTAAAAACAGCCCATTCATTCACAAAATAAATAATAAACTTGGAGAAAGAACCCGTTCAAAATAAAAATGCAGCTTCCATTTCAGTTGAGTTTGGAATGTCAGTCATCCACAGTTGCTGGGCAGTGGATCATACAGATTTAGGTATTCCACAGGAATCTGTCAGCTATGTCCATTCCTACATGTCTAAAATACTGGACGGACATTTTGAATAAGCTCTACGTTCTCGTTGTACACAGCAGATGGGTGTAAAACACTGCTTAGTTTTTATGACCTCTCCCTTAGCAGCTGTCAGGGCATGTTTTTCTTGTATTTAGATGGTTAGGGATTGTAATAACTCGCTATAAAACCAGGTGTGTGTTATTTCCAAATAAAAAGCAGTCTGCTCTGGTTGAGCTTAATTTGTTAATTGATTACAGTTTTGGAGGCAGAGCTAGTGAGAGTTAAACCAGTGGCTTTCGATAAGTGTAACTGAGCGTGTAATGGTCTCTAGCAGGTCCCCAATTAGCCAAAGTGACAATGCCTTGTAGTGCACTTCCATCCCCATTACGGCTTTGAACTGCATCTTGCTTGAGTGAGGGAGGAGGGAAAAAAATGCTCATTTGGATGCTGACTATTTTTGTTTTCGTTACATGGTGCTCTGTACTAAATGCCATCTCATTTCAATAGGCACAGTCCAAGCCTTCCCTTCATTTTTCTGCTTACATCCTCATGTAAATTTGTGCATGGTTAAAGCCTTCATCATCTGATCTTATCCATTTGCCAGAGTCTGAATCTTTTTTCTTTCACTCTCCCATTCAGAAGGTGTGAACCTTTTCTTCGTGTTGCCAAGCAACCCAGGCTCCCATGAGTCTTTGCCTTTGAATGAGTTCCACACGTTTGCAGAGTCCAAACTAACAATGCATAAGCAGCCCGAGCTGGACTCAGTAACATGTCATTCGCAAGAATACTTACCATAGCTTGTCAATGGAAGGAGAAGCGAGCATCAGGAATAAGATTCAAACTAAAGATGGATTCTTACTAAAGTTGAGTTTTATTTGGGACTTCATCTACTTCAGTTTTGATGTGATACATATTTGAAAAAACAGACTACGCTCATTTTAATTGTTTACTCATTTGCTCAACACACTCTTAAAAAAGTGTTTTTCAAGGGTTCTTCATAAAGAAAATGGGTCTCTACAGAACTATCAGCATTTACACACTGCATGTTTAAAGAAACACTATGTAGTATTTTTTTACCTTAAATTACAGCTTCAAGATCATTGTCATGTTTCACTAAGATGTAATGTGGAGAATAGAATCTGCCTTTGCTTCTCTGGGCTCGGCAGTGTACAAACTGCACTATGTAACTTTTAGAGGAGGTGGGGGTGGGGCACAAATACCAGTTTTCTTTGTATTGTGAATGTGTTCTTCAGATTGACTGCAAATGTACTGTAAATGCAGAATATTTTTGAAGATAGCTTTATGCATCAAGAAGTGTTTGTCTACTGTTACTACCTTGACACGAGCCCTTTTTAAAAAGTCAATCTGAAGAACGCTTTCATGATGCAAAGAATCCTTTAAGCATGCAGTATGTGCTTCATGTGTTCATGGTTCGATATAGAACCAATGTCTTTACTGAAGAGCCTCTCTTGTTTGAGAGTGTAGTTCTGCCCCTTTTAATGTTTCCATTTACATTTACAGCATTATCTAGAGCGACTTACAAAAGTGCTTAGTGTTCAAACAGAATGTGTATCCTAGCTAGTACAAATAGGTTAGAGTTCCCCCTTGAGCTCAGACACTGACAGAGCAAGGGCCAGTGCTGATACCTAGAAAGAACTAAGCACAGTACATAGCATCTAATCATTGCTATACCTGAGTTGCTCATCTGTGTTTGGTGTGTAATGTTCCTTAGAAGTTATTAACACTTTACATATCAATGTTTCCACATCTAAGTATCTGTAACTATGTCCTATATTCTAATATCTTTACACTTATCATCTCTTTCCTATTGGGAGAATTGCAGGGCAGCATTGTCCCAAACGGATTGATGAAATTTCAAGTTAAATTTCTATTTAAAATAAAATAATAATAAATAAATAAAGATAATATTAATAATGATATATGGCATTCATAAAGTGGTTTTCAATAACCCAAAGATGATGTTTATATTGGAATGAACATGTAAAAGATAAAAAAACCCAACAACAAATAACACAAGATCAGGAGTATTAACATGGGGAAGCTTATTATAGGCTTCTGGAAACAGGGATGTGTTTTAAGGTTAGATTTGAATAGCAGTAGAAAGTTTGAATGTTGAATTTGTGGAGGGAAGGAGAAGGCTCAGTCTCCAAGACTGCACAGGTAGGAAGAGGATATGGTGAGTAAACCAGCTGGAGAATATCTGAGAGTGCACTTTTGAGGTTGAAGATGGTCAGATAAATAGGAGCTAGGTTGATGAGAGAAGGAGGATTTTGAACTGAATGTGTTATTTAACAGGGATCCAGTGGAGATTTTGGAGAACTGGGGTGTGGGTCAGGAGAGGAGCAGCAGAGTTCTGGACCATCTGAAATTTATGGAGGAATGAAGGATCTAATTCCAGGAGGAAGGGAGTTACAGTAATCAAGAACGCTGGAGATGAATGCATGAATCAGACTTTCAGCAGTGGACTGGGAAAGAGATCGGTGGATTTTTAAATGTTGCAAAAGTGAAAGAAGGTTGATTTGGGTACACGTTGAGTATAGGGATGTTACTTTTGGGAATATTAAAAAGAAATTGGGCATTAACACTTACCCTGACATATAGCACTTTATCCCCCACGCGATAACGGCCTTTGGGCTGTTTCTCAATGCAGAACCTCACAGGGCATGTGCATGGAGGGTCTTCTGAAATCTTCTTCACCTAAAGAAATGGACACAATACGTTTAGATAAGCACTAAATTTCCATCAAAATTACAAACAAGTTTGCTCTGTTTTTATATAATGTAATGCATTTATATAATTAATACATAGTAGGTATCATAATGAATTAAACTGGAATGTTTCATGTTTTTTACATGATTTGATGGTATTAATATTTTTTTCTCCCCTAAAATCTCTGCTAAATTTAAACACAAAGTTTAAAAATACAGAGATCAGCTCTAACCTTATGACTATATCTTATTTTTTTGCACTCACTCATCACTCTCAGTATTTTGTAGTTCTGCAATTAAAGACTTTCATCCATCTGTTGCTCTGCATACACTGTTTGCTGCTTTCACCCTGTTCTTCTGTAGTCAGAACCCCCAAAGGACCACCACAGCAGGTATTATCTGGGTGTTGGGACATTCTCAGTGCTGCAGTGATGCTGATGCGATGGTGCTGTGTTAGTGTGTGTTGTGGATCAGTAAGTGTAGAAACAAGGGGATGGCCATAATGTTATGACTCAGTGTATAACTGATCTTTACTTTACTCTGGTATCTACTGTTCGTCCAACTCTTTTTATTAGAAATAATGAATAGGTTTGTATTGATTTCAACTCACAATGTCGTCCAGCAGGTTGTCAGTGCTCGGCTTCTCTTTGGATTTGCTGAGGCGGCGTGAGGTGGTTGTGAGTGCTTTGGTGGGTGAGGGAGGTTTCGGCTTAGGCTCAGGTTCAGGCTCAGGCTCAGGCTCAGGCTCAGCAACAGGCTCAGGTTTAGAGACAGGCTCGGTAGGTGGGGTAGGAGGAGGGGAAGGGCTGGGGACCGGAGAGGGAGATGTAGGAGAAAAGGCAGGTGGAGTGGATGGAGAGATGCAGACAGGAACAGGAGAAGGAGAAGAAGGAAGAGGTGGTGATGGAGCAGGAGGGAAGATAAGAGGAGGAGAAGAAGGAGAGGGTAGTGGTGAGGCAAAGAGCATAGCCGGAGAGAAAGATCCATCCTCTTTTTCAATCTCTCTCTCCAGTTTGACAAGTCCTGGGGCATCAATTCCATACCTATGAGAGATGCTCATTCAGTATAAAGCACAAGGCACACTGAAGTGATTTTACAGACAAAGTGCTCTTACTTTGAGGCGATTCTCCCGAGCTGCATGAGACACAAGCACACATCGCGTGGATGCCTATGAAGAACTGAGAGAACATGCAAAATGGCAGTTGTAAAGCATATAATGCTGTAGTTAGCAGTTATAACACATGCATAAAAAGGCCAGTAGTGACCTGTAGTTTCTGATCAATTTAAATTGGATTTTGTGATTAAGCTGACAGGTAAAATGCTGACCGATGGAGATGCCAAAGTGAGATCAATACCCAGAGCTGAGCTGTAACTCTATAGATGAATGTGGGCTTATCATTTGTAAAGTATTGCTTCACATATATATGTCTTATTAATGTGTTATAACTGCTTATTAATGATTTTAAATGTGTTTATGACCATATTATCTCCTATAAACATTCATAAACCTACTCTTATTTAAAGCGACACAATGTTTTGCTTTGTTGAATGTTTTGGTTTGAATGACAGACACATTGGTCGGTGCAATATTCAGTTTGAAATCTTCCGTATGACTTGACTAAATATAATCACACGAAACAAAAGCACACTAAAAATAACTAACCAAAACCCATAACACACTTACAATGGACAGCCTCAATAACTGACAATCAATGGCAGCCGAAGAAACCCAAGGTGATAAGACACAAAATACACAAAATGAAGAAAAGCAGCTTGTCTCTAAGACGTTGCCGATTCCCTGAGGCGCAGAACAAGCTGAGGACTGCCGAGTGTTTTGCGACTCTAATCATCCGCAGTCTTTCAAATGCTCAAACTGATTAAAAGATACCTGTGCTTTTTCCTGACCTAGTTTTTTGAGGCTTTGCAACCCACATACAAAACAAACAGGGCAGCGTTTATTTGAATAACATTGTTGTGCAAGCAAAAGGTGATTTCCAGAGAAAAGTTAACTGTAGTTTGTTCTGAACTGTGTTGAAACTTGTCCTGAATGCATCATTTAGAACATCAGAAGCTAATAGTTTTTCTTTCACTGACAAGTGATTTCTGATTAAATGAGGCTATAATGAAGGCAGGAGTTCTTCAGAATCCAAAACAAAAAATGACAACGATATACCAAGCATAGCAGATAAAGTTATGATAGTGCTGGCTGGGAAAAATCTTCAGAAAACTGATTACCTTGGCCAAGGTCATGCACAAACATTTATTTAAGTGCACTGGTGATTATATCTGCACATTGTTTTATGTACAGTACTGTGCAGAAGTCTTAGGCACCTAAGATAATGATATATATTTAAACTAATGCCTCCTCGGTGAGTGTGGTGTTTGTATAAAGTTATACACAATCCCAGTAAATACATTCATTCAGTCATTCATTATCTGTAAGTGCTTATCCAATTCAGGGTCACGGTGGGTCCAGAGCCTACCTGGATTTACTGGGAATAGACCCTGGAGGGGGCACCAGACCTTCACAGGGCAACACAGACACACACCTACAGTCACTTTTGAGTCACCAATCAACATGTGTTTTTGGACTGTGGTAGGAAACCGGAGCACCCGGAGGAAACCCACGCGGACACTGGGAGAACACACCAACTCCTCACAGACAGTCACCCGGAGCGGGAATCGAACCCACAACCTCCAGGCCCCTGGAGCTGTGTGACTGCGACACTACCTGCTGCACCACCGTGCCGCCCATACAAACAAATCATAATATAAAACAAACAAGAAATAAAAGAAAAATTATTATTCTATAAAGTAGTAGGTGAGAGTGAGTTTGAAGAACAATGTTTTGTTCAGATTCTCCCTGATCGCATGAATTTGTTAAACCAACAGCACATTATTTAAAATCATTATTAACCACTAAAACTAGGTATTGGACGATAACCTCAAATAATGTGGACTGCCACGAGGAGAGATTTGGAAAAAGTTAAACCAACACATTCACACTGGAATAAAGTGGCCATAAACACTGTATAGTGAAATACAGTATGTGAATGTACTGAAGGTGCAGAACTATGAACCATCAACTACAATATGTGTACATTTTAGTGAAGATCTTAGTCTAATATATAAAAATGATCCAGTTTACTTCTGGAATTTCTTCTCTTCTCAACATTCTATATTTGATTTGATTGTTATCTCCATATTTCTTTGGCACCAAATGAAAACAGTGGGACTGGAACATCAGCTCTTTTCTTTATCCATTTCAAGTCTCTCTTCTTCTTCTTTGTCTGATTCAGAACCTTCCCTTTTCCTGTTGACCTAGCAGCACAGTCCTCTCTCCTCTTTGTTTTCTGTCTTTCTCTCCATTTTTCATCAGACAAATACAGTGACAGCAGGGGCTGGGGGGGTCAGGCAGTGAGATATTGATACTGCACTGCCATTCAGTGCTACTCCCCAAAGACTTCATACAGAGAGAGAGAGAGAGAGAGAGAGAGAGAGAGAGAGGGAGAGAGAGAGAGAGAGAGAGATTTTCTGGACTTTTTTAGCAGCAGAGAACTAGAACTGTGCTTTTTCATGTTGCCAATTAATTAATTACCAAAGACACTTGGTCCAGTTCAGTGTAACTACAATGAATTCAAGTTTTTGTTAATAATTGCAACTCATACCAACTACAATTTAACCATTTCTTTACTATTCCAGATGAGCACATATTTTAGTCAATACTATTATAATTACATTTACAACTAGATTTACAACTAGTCCAAGTCCCACTCCGGGTGACTGTCTGTGAGGAGTTTGATGTGTTCTCCCTGTGTCAGCGTGGGTTTCCTCCGGGAGCTCAGGTTCCCTCCCAAAAACACACATTGGTAGGTGGATTGGTGACTCAAAAAAAGTGTCCGTAGGTGTGGATGTGTGAGTGAATGTGTGTGTGTGTGTGTGTGTGTTGCCCTGTGAAGGACTGGCGCCCCCTCCAGGGATAAGCAGTTACAGACAATGAATGAATGAACGAATGAAGGTGCATTTCCTGCAAAAACTGCAAGCCTGTTACGGTGGCTACAACATTATGAAGCCAAAAATAGCACAAACACACATTTCAGACATGTACAGTGGAACCTCTACCTACAAACTTGATCCGTTCTGTGACCCGGTTCGTAAGGGGAAAAGTTCGTTTCTTGTGTCAATTTTCCCCATTTAAAATTATGGAAAAGCAATTAATGTGTTCCAGCCCCCACCCCGAAAGTCACCCTTTTTGGACTGATATATGTTTATAACACTCTCAAATTAGTAAAAAAAAAATACATGTAGCGTTACTAAAAATAAAAAAGAAATACAGTGGAAACAGAAATAAAAAAGTTTTAAGTGGTTACACATCGCTACCTTGAAGACGTGACGACTGGCTGGAGGAGTAACACAGGCACTGGCTGGATGACGGGAGGTGGGGGTGGGTGGGTGAATGTAGGGAGACGAAGCGTAGATACGGCTTAACTTAGCATGAATTTCGATGTGTGCTATTTACACTAATGCTAAATTGCTAAAGCTACAATTTGCTAATCTTAAACGCTCACTCCAGTCTGGGCGCACTGGGAAACTTGTCTATTGGGGTCAGTGGCCATTTCCAGCCGTCGACTCAGCAGAGGCTCGGGTTAGTTTCTAGAGTCATGGTTCGTTGGTGGAAGCAAAAAATATTCAAATGCCCGGTTCGTATCTTGGAAAGTTTGTTAGTAGAGGCATTCATTAGTAGAGGTTCCACTGTACTTAGAAAAAAATCAAGCACAGTATTTATAATCACCACAAAACATTACACGGCCAACAAACAAAACCAGAACATCATTTAAGAGGTATTCATTTGTTACGAGTTTGCTGTTAATGCTATAAATCGAACCCTAAGTTCCACTGAGTTCATACCAACTAAACCATCAAGGACTAATTTATTATTTAAATCATGTTTAATTAAAAAAAGGCTTAGGAATAGGTCCATAATTTCACACTAATGACTGGAAAGTGAGAACCCAGTAATCAAGGATAAGTCTGGTGTGTGTGTCTTTGGGGAAAACCAAGACCGATGAACCAAGAAGTGATGAATGTTTATGGACCATAAACTAACTTTGTGCAAATTATAGTTTGTGCCTAATTCATAACACAGTTTTTTCAGAACTCATTTGCTGATTTGCTGTTTCTGACACTGCGCAGCAAATCACTATCTAAATGTATGTTTTGGCTGAATTTACTGTGGAAATGAAAATATTAATCAGAGATTATCTGGCTGTGGGCAACAAAGTTATGGTTACCTGTATTTACCTGCTCTTTACCTTCTTCAAAGGAACACGGCTCATACACTAGTCAGAGGGAGGCTGATATTAGTACTGAAGGAACGTTCCAGATTATTTAATAATTTGTTGTGGAATAATCTATAGTGCTCAGACTCATCAGTTGGTTTTTTTTTTGCATTGTTTTGCTTTGTGCTCACTGCCATCACCAACATGAAGTTATAGGGCCACTGGGAAATAGTGAATGAGAAATCCAGACTGCTATTGATAATATCACTGGTAATAATTGACTTCAGTAATGTTACCTATCTATCTTTCTTCTGTAAAACACCCCAAAATATATGGGTTTTTTTTAACCAGTGGTTTTAAACGTGCATTTACTGTAGACATTAGTTTGTGTTTATAGGGCACCCCCCATGTGAAGAGATAACGGGTTAACCCTTAACTCATTAACAGGTTGGCTGCAGTGTGGACAGACTTTCCTAAGGACTTTGCTATAACTCACACAATGATACATCTGTAATCACTCACTCACCCAAATCTTCTGACTCAAACAGATGGGACTTGTCCACTCCAATTTTTCGACACCAGTACAGGAAGTTGGCCGTGTTGTCTCGAGCAAAAAAGGAACCAGGGGCAGCATCCTCTCTCCAGCGAATCACACGCCTGACAAAGGACTGAAGAACATGAACATGAAGAAAACAATAAGACAGGGTTAGTAATCTTATAGTAATATTTAATATACATATCTTGATTGAGGGACTATATTTATATACATTTTATTTGTGGATTATTTACGTAGGCACTTTCTAACAAATAAATAACCACTGAATAAGAATGTAAAAAAACTATATCAATAGCATATTTAAAATGGTCCTAAAATCATTACTTTCTATAACACCTTGCAAATATTAAATAAGTTGTTGAATAATAAATATTTACGACTATAAAGCTATGAAGGATTGAAGTGGATAGCTGTCAAGTGTTGTTTTTCTTACAAGTAAACAGAAGAGAATAAAGAGAGACAGATAGAGATAAAGGATGAGACCCTGGTGACAAAGCAGACAGTGAATGGCACACAGATGGCTTCTAAGATGCAAGATAAATCCTGCCAGGGATGTTTCATTCTCTGTATTCTTCAGTACACAGTGCTTCCATGGTTGGATTCCAGAATCTTTAAATAACACACTTCGAGAAATAACAGCTCAATGTGGGGGTGAGAGGGGTGAGAGAGAGAGAGAGAGAGAGAGAGAGAGAGAGAGGGAAAGAGAGAGAGAGAGAGAAAGAGAGAGAGAGAAAGAGAGAGAGATAGAGAGAGAGAAAGAGAGAGAGAGAGAGCGAAAGAGAGAGAGAGAGAGACAGAGAGAGAGAGAGAGAGAGAGAGAGTGAGAGAGAGAAAGAGAGAGAGAGAGAGACAGAGAGAGAGAGAGAGAGAGAGAGAGAGTGAGAGAGAGAAAGAGAGAGAGAGAGAGACAGAGAGAGAGAGAGAGAGAGAGAGAGAGAGCGAAAGAGGCCAGTTATATAGGCTTCAATTTTCTATTTATATATTCTCACACCTCAGACCATGCCAATGAAAGTAAACCACCCATATTGCATTCAGAGCAGCAGATTTAAAGTAATACCTGGGGAGAAATTTATACTCAGGCTTCCAGGCTTATATCACATTCTACAAACCAGTCTTTTTGTTCAGAGTATTAAAGTACAGGCTTCTGTGTAGCTGTGGTTTATGTCTTTTTGTTCATTAACTTATAGTGTGAATTGAATTGTCTTTATTATATTTGAGTCTACATTGTTTTATTGCTCTCCAGTCATCTACCTGATCATTTCGTCATCCAGCTATGCATGCATCCATCCAGCTAACTAACCAAACAAACAACCATTCATCCCTCCATCCATCCATCCATCCATGTAGGGTTTTTAAGCACCTTGCCATTGTTGGCTAGAACCATCCTCTCCTGCAGCTCTTCAGCCAGCTGGCAGAGAACAACTCCAGTCTCCAGAACGTCCATGAAGTTCTCTGCTGTTATATTCACCCCTGAAGAAAAAAGGCCACAGAAATGATGTCAATGATTGGTCACTAACAGAGCTTTGATCTCATGCCAGCATAAAGCAATGTTGGAAATGTTCTCACATAACTATAGATTTTTTCAGAAATATTTGACAGATATTTCCAAATCGTTAAATGCCTTATAGAAGTGAAGTAATAACATAATTTTGGGAGTAAGACCACGTCCAAACTCCTCCCCTCAGCCCTATACATACCCTGCAAACTCACGTCATTTCCGTGTTGCATAAACTTGCTCCGACCTCCACAATGTCTCCAACCTTTTCTTTTCTCATGGTCAGCACTAGCAAATATGGAATTATGATTTGTTGATTTAGCTTTAAGGGGTGTGTTTGGAACAGATACTATAGCATTGGGATGGGCCAGCGGTGAAAAGAAACAAATAGTACTTTGAATAGGCAAAGTGTGGATCCTTAACGTAGGCCTACACTCTTAAAAAAAAGGGCTGAACTCTTTGGAGTAGTGCCAGATGGAGGACCATGGTTCGAGACCTTTTCAAGGGTTCTTTAAATCAGCATTTTCAATAGCGAGTGTGTAAAAAGCCCCAAACATTCAACATGTCAAGGATAAATTACAATAAAACAAAGTCTCTAAAAGGGCATTTTTTAATGAAAGGTAATGTATAAGGATTTGAAGGGTCTTTTCTACTGAATGAGATCATCCTCCAGTTCACCGTTCTTATTATAAAGAACCAAATAGAAAATGATTATACATTTATTATTTTCTTTTGCACAGCCATTATTGGTTGGAGTGTGTACATTTGTACATAAGGCTGTTTGCTCAGTGTGAGGTACTGTAAAAACCTTCCCAGTGGTTGTTTTTCTTCACTATAAATCCTTCCCTCCTGTACTCCTCCTCTCCCACTCCTTTCTTTACCAAAAGCAACAGTCTTCCTGTGCCTGGGGCAACTCACAGGTGCTCAGAAACATCCTCTAAGTACACTAACTGCTAGCATCCCTCCCACTCCCCCCCTTCTCTGAGTTCACATGTGCCTGCTGTTGCATTCCAGTGCCTGGGTGTTAAATGCATGCACATTGTAACTAAGCGGCAGTGGACGAGAGGGAAGAGTGAAGAAAAGAAGGAGGAGGTCTTGAGAAAGAACAGGAGGAGGGAAACCACAACAAAACCAGCCCTGAACAGAGAAGCCAATGTACCGGGTGACAGCGGATGGTTGTTAGCCGCCTACCCCAGAGATAAAACTAATGAAGCTAAGTGCTCTCCTGCGGTCTACTCTCTCCACATGGTCATGGCCGGCACCGTGAGATCATCCAGGAACAGGAAAAGCATGTAGAGGAGGGAGATATTACAATGGTGTGTGTCTGTGCGAGAGCGAATGAACCTTTGTTATGTTGCATCTGAGCACTGCATGGAAACCTGGAGAGTTTGAATAATTAATATGGAAATACTCTCATCTAATATGTTAACATTGCTTGTACCTCTTTTTATCAGGTGTGCTTACTTTATAGTTGTACAATGCATGGTATCCTGCCCATCAATGGGGCATAATTACATTTTATCTATATAACAGTGGATTATGGGACATTACTATACCATTTGCCTGTGTAAAATACACTTTCCTCTGCTACCATTGGGTTTTCCGGGGTACCTCATACAATCTGAGGGAAATTCTTCATTTGTTTTTTGAGTGTCCTGATGGTTCACAGTTCCCAAATCAATGCATTAAGATTTTGAATAAGACCACATATGGTAAATGCATCCTAGATGGGCCTAAACGACACATCTACAAAGAGTTACAGCAAGATAAAGTGTTTTAGTAAAGTGGCCAGTAAGAATACGCCTGATAACATCACCTGAATTCTCAGCCGGTCTGTTCCCATCTGACTCTTCTGTCTCCTTCTGACTCCCTCAGCATTTCACCTCTCCTCATGTCAAAGCCTCCAGACCAGTACAGGCCGTGACATGTCCTGGTTTATTCCTGAAAGCAAGCTCCACTTTTAGAATACCAGCAGATGTCTTTCCATTGATCCTAAGTGTAGTGAATTTAGGGAATTCACATTATCGCGTTTCTTTGAAAACACCTATTATTCCTCATCATCTGATATAGGTTAAGGGAGTAACTTTTTTAATGTTTATGTGGCTTTTTAACACTTTTTGCATAGTTAAACATTAATGCCCAAGAGTCTGTATGGTGCACAGCTGAACACTTTCCAAAACGACATTAGCAAGTATATCCTACAATTTGCACAGTTTGAGGGAAGTGTTTTTTTAATATATGTAATTTCTACAATTGGTGGAGAATAACCTGCACAGAGTCAGCAAGTGGCAGCAAGGTAGAGCAGCCCATGGCAGCTGCCACAAATCAGTTGGATGCTGTTTTAACCTGAATGTACTCTGCAGTGCTTTTACTCTCCCACAAAATCACTTACCACCTCTGCTTCCTTACGTATGTTCATCACGAATATTTTACTTTCACATTACCTATATCTCATTATCTCACTGTTATTACCTATATCTCATTATCTCACTGTTATTACCTATATCTCATTATCTCGCTGTTATTACTTATTACTCATTATCTCGCTGTTATTACCTATATCTCATTATCTCGCTGTTATTACTACTTACTCATTATCTCGCTGTTATTACCTATATCTCATTATTTCACTGTTGTTACTATATCTCATTATCTCGCTGTTATTCCTATATCTCATTATCTCGCTGTTGTTACCTATAACTCATTATCTCGCTGTTAATTACCTATATCTCATTATCTCACTGTTTATTACCTATAACTCATATCTCGCTGTTAGTACCTATATCTCATTATCTCACTGTTATTACCTATATCTCATTATCTCGCTGTTGTTACCTATATCTCATTATCTCACTGTTATTACCTATATCTCATTATCTCGCTGTTATTACCTATATCTCATTATCTCACTGTTATTACCTATTACTCATTATCTCGCTGTTATACCTATATCTCATTATCTCACTGTTATTACCTATTACTCATTATCTCACTGTTATTACCTATATCTCATTATCTCACTGTTGTTATCTATATCTCATTATCTCGCTGTTATTACCTATATCTCATTATCTCGCTGGTATTACCTATATCTCATTATCTCGCTGTTATTACCTATATCTCATTATTTCGCTGGCATTACCTATATCTCATTATCTCACTGGTATTACCTATACTCATTATCTCGCTGGTATTACCTATAACTCATTATCTCGCTGTTATTACCTATATCTCATTATCTCGCTGTTATTACCTATATCTCATTATCTCACTGTTGTTACCTATAACTCATTATCTCGCTGTTATTACCTATAACTCATTATCTCACTGTTATTACCTATAACTCATCATCTCGCTGTTATTACCTATATCTCATTATCTCGCTGTTATTACCTATATCTCATTATCTCACTGTTATTACCTATAACTCATTATCTCACTATTACCTATAACTCATTATCTCGCTGTTATTACCTATATCTTATTATCTCGCTGTTATTACCTATATCTCATTATCTCACTGTTGTTACCTATAACTCATTAACTCACTGTTATTACCTATAACTCATTATCTCGCTGTTATTACCTATAACTCATTATCTCGCTGTTATTACCTATAACTCATTATCTCACTGTTGTTACCTATAACTCATTATCTCGCTGTTATTACCTATAACTCACTATCTCGCTGTATTACCTATATCTCATTATCTCGCTGTTATTACCTATATCTCATTATCTCGCTGCTATTACCTATATCTCATTATGTCGCTGTTGTTATCTATATCTCATTATCTCGCTCTTATTACTTATATCTCATTATCTCGCTGTTATTACCTATATCTCATTATCTCGCTGTTGTTATCTATATCTCATTATCTCGCTGTTATTACCTATAACTCATTATCTCGCTGTTATTACCTATAACTCATTAATTCGCTGTTATTACCTATATCTCATTAATCTCACTGTTATTACCTATAACTCATTAATTCGCTGTTATTACCTATATCTCATTATCTCACTGTTATTACCTATAACTCATTATCTCGCTGTTATTACCTATAACTCATTATCTCACTGATATTACCTATATCTCATTATCTCGCTGTTATTACCTATATCTCATTATCTCGCTGTTATTACCTATAACTCATTATCTCGCTGTTATTACCTATAACTCATTATCTCACTATTATTACCTATAACTCATTATCTTGCTGTTATTACCTATAACTCATTATCTCGCTGTTATTACCTATAACTCATTATCTCGCTGTTATTACCTATGAAACTCATTATCTCGCTATTATTACCTATAACTCATTATCTCGCTGTTATTACCTATAACTCATTATCTTACTGTTATTACCTATAAATCATTATCTCACTGTATTACCTATAAATCATTATCACTCTCATTCATTCATTGTCTGTAACTGCTAATCCAGTTTAGGGTCATGGTGGGACAAGTTCACTTTTACTTATGTTTTGCTATTTGTTGTGCTCTCAGTTTTTGACCAGAGGAGGATGAGTTCCCCCGTATGAGTCTTGGTTCCTTCCAAGGTTTCTTCCTTATGCACTGAGAGCATTTTTCTTTGCCACTGTTGCCCTTGGCTTGCTCATAGGAGGCTTGGACCTGGAAATCTGTGAAGCTGCTTTGTAATGACTTTCTGTTGTGAAAAGTGCTATATACAGAAAATTTGAGTGTTGATTGATTGATTGATTGATTGATTGATTGTAGCTAGTAAACACTGCCTGTAATTTGTACGTGTAATCATGCAATTCACTAAATATTCAGTCAGAGGGGTTTGGCTATAACATAAAAATTGCTGGTAAACAACCATATTAAATTGTATTTGCACTTTCCTTTATGTATTGAAACATTAGCACAGTACAATTGAAAGCATTATACACAGATGACTTCACCTAGCCCAAATGACCCTAAATTATCAGTCATCACTATGAACATCTGCTCTATACAAACATGCATGTTCCTACACATATTTCAGCATTATGCCCCTGCTGAGCTTGACCTTCAGAGGCACCATTTGCTTCATTTGTATGACTTTCTTAGCACATTTGCAACCATAAGCACACATCTGCAGAATCCAAATTCGCATTCAAGCTCGAAGCACAGGTTATGCAGAGTTCTCTTTATAAATGCAGGTGACTGACCACATAGACAAGGAACAGAAGGCACAGAAGGTTGAATTCCACCAACCTGCACACACTCACAGTTCTTAATTCATACCTAGGATGGTGTGGAGCCAGAATGCGAGGTCCTCCTTCATGGGCAGCAGGCTGGCTTCATGTCTGCAGGTCAGCCACTCGTTGTACTGCTGCAGACAAGAAAGGTCAGGCCCAGGCTCCCGCCGCGGACTCCAGAGCCCATTCATTATGCCCCAGTGTACAGCTAGAACTGACCACAAAGGGGAACATTAATTAAAGGCATATGCATTTACAGACACAGCGCTGACATGGATTCTATGGAAAAGAATATGATGATGATCACATACATACACTGAAATCTGCTACTGTTGTGGATTCATTTGAATTCCAGCAGCCAATTCCTTAACAAAGGTAGTGGGTGAAGCTTCATCACTTCACTCCACATCTTAGTGCTGGGAGCTTTTTTCCTTTCTAGTGAACAGTTGGCACTGTACTGTAACAGTAAGCTCATGTGCCACTGCTCCAGAGTTTCCCATTGTGTTTCTTAGTTTCTGCTTTTTATATCATGCGTATGTACAACTAAATGTCTATGTCAATGAGTGCATCTTAAATTCACAGGTGTGTTTTATAGATATTCATTTAAAAAATTTTTCTCTGACTGGAAATATAACATAAAATATAAAAATACGCTCAGGCAAAGTTTCACAGGTTTTATTGAAGACATTTGTCCATTATTTACTGTGCATGCTTTAGCAAGTTCATAAAACCAGGGTATACTGTATTTATTTAGAGAACTTTAACTGGGCTGTGCATCATGTCGGTATGCTACTTATACAGTGCAAAAAGTGCTGATGTAAAGAGCTGACAAACAAACCCTGCCCTTGGAACAGGACTGAATGGAGCTTGTTCTTGGCTGGGGTTGTGGAAATATGCTCTGACTTTCTCTATGGACTACTGTCAAATCAAACCATAGTTTGGTTTAGAGCAGCTGTAATGATGCAGCACTGCTCCAGTGACTGCACTTTACAGAACTATGGGCTGACAGGTGAAAACTTTGGTATATAGGATCTAAACATGCTGACTGTATGACGCATAATACATTTAACATTAGCAAAGAATAGTTTCTACACTGGGGTTTTGTATAAAAATGAGCTTGAGACAAAAGATATTTGCCTGAAGTGGAAAAACCTCAGAGGTTAGAAAAAGGCTGCTCCAAAAGAAATACTCACATATAGTTTCCCTCCTGTAAAAATATATTACAAAGTTCAGTACACTGACAGCAGCCAAAAGCATAAATATATGAACAAAGTTAAAGAACCATCCGTATCCATGTGTTCATCATAAAGCAGTATAGCCCCACTTTTGTCACGAAGCCAATGTTATGATTTAGACCTGACTAGATTTTGTCTCATCTCATCTCATCTCATTTAATCTCATGTTGTGTCATCTCCTCTCCTCTCATCTCATCGTTTTCCTCTTAGTCCCATTTCAGACTCATGATGGCAACGGGCAGAGAAACAAGCCAAGGCATCTCCGTCCACGCAACTCCTACCAGCTCCTCCTGGGGATCCCTAGAAGTTCCCAGACAAGCTCAGACTACCCCCGGGCCTCCTCCATGGTGGCTGTGTCTGGTAGACCTCCAAAGGAAGTCCTCCAGGGGACATCCTTATAAGATGTCTGAACTGGCACCTCTCAACATGAAGGAGCAACACGTTCATGGAAATTATGTCCAGCAACCCATCAGAGAAAACTCATTTTGGCCAGTTGTATCCGCAATCCTGAACTTTAGGTCATTACCCAAAGCTCATGACAACGGCTGAGAGTGGGGACAACAGTTGAGTTACTGCTGTGGGCTGGTACAGCGGGCACGTTCCGGCAGATGCTGCACCTCACAATCACACATGAACAAGGCCCAGAGGTACTTAAACTCCTTTGCTTGAGATTGGTTCTAACTCCTTACCTGGAGGAAGCATGCCATTTTTTATTTTTCTGGGAGATTACCATGTCCTCACATTGAACAAATCTGACATACTGCTGAATGTGAACATAACTCACACCTAGAGATATCATACACACAGAATTTCTGGGTGAATCTCATTAAATCATGGGGTATTTCCACTGTGGGACTTTCAAACAATCTTAGTGTTTTCAGCCAAAAAATGAAATAAACATTTTTGGGGAATTGAACACCACAGATATCCGTGTCCCTATCCTGTGCAAAAGTCTTTTAAGTTTAGATGTTTAGCAGATTTCTCTTTCCAATTCCTGACCATACCCCCAGATGAGTTCAGAGTTTCACCATCCTTGCTGAGCAGAGCTTGGATGCCCCCACCCCCACACACACACTCCTCCATCCCCTGAGCTGTCAGAGTGTTTTCAGAAACTCTTTGAGGTTGACCAGAAGTCGATTTCTATAGCTTCTTCAAACTCCTCCCATGCTATAGATTTTGCTTCTGCAATAGCAATCATTTTTGTATGAATTAGGAATTCCTCAAGTCAGCAAAGCTTGAAAAGCCTCTTTTTCCACTTGACAGCTTCCCTCACCACTGTTGTCCACCACCAGATTTTTGGGTTGTCACTGTAACAAGCACCAAGAAGATTTTGCCCACGGCTATATACAGCCTCTTCCACAACAGGGTCCATTCAGACTCTGGAATGAGGGAACATTTCTCTTAGAGGTGAGAGTTGAAATCAGTCGGGACAGAGACTTTCCAGCAAACCCTCACTATATGTCTAAGCCTACCAGGTCTGTCTGTCATTTTTCCCCTCCATCTGATCCAACTCACCACTAGATGGAGATCAGTTGATGGCTCAGCCCCTGTCTTTACCTGAATGTCCAAAACATATGGTCTCAGTTCAGAAGACATCACCACACAACCAGTCATTGACCTTTGGAACAAGGTTGACAAACTGCCAACACTAACAGTGAATTCACCAAAAAACACAATGGAGTCAGTGTATTACCCTCTGTAGGATTCCAGCACATTCTACAAGACGGCTGAGCGCTCTGACCTAGTGTTGGGTGCATATGCACATACAACCGTCAAGGTTTTCCACTCTATAAACCAAAGTCTCATTAGGGTGACCTTCACTGATTAGGACAAACTAACTGTACGGCTGCCATCCACAGACTTGTGAGTATCCCCACACCTGCCCATCACCTCTCACCCTGTGCAACTCCTGAGCTGGAGAGAGAATATACCCCTCTGAGGAGTCTAGTTCCAAAGCCCACACTGTGTGTAGAGGTAAGCCTCATGATATCAAGCTCATATCTCTCAATCTCCTGCACCAGCTCCAGCTCATCTACTCTCAGTGAGGTTATCTTCCCTGTGCCAAGAGTCAGGTTCCATTGTAATGGGTCATGCTGCCATGGGCCCTTACTGTCCCATCCTGTTTCCAAAGGGCACTGCAACACACACTGCAGGTGGTGGGTGCACATAGCCCCTTCTCACCCCCACATTGCCAGTAGGGTTACACAGTGACTAGACATTCAGCATTGGACTGGATCCTGGGTATTGGCCCAGATCACCCTATTCCAGGCAGAACAAACAATCTTCTTGTTGCATTAATCATATTATTCTTGGACTGAAACAAATACATGCACTAACTCTCTGCACTGAAAGCAAAGAAAGAACAGAAACACAATCAAAAAGCAGCCACAGACATATACCTGCTAAGACTGCCTATTGTATAAAGGGAGGATTTAATGGCTCTGGCTTATGCCAATCCCTAGCAACCAATGCCATACTTTCCCCCCATACTCAGACAGCTATTCATCAGTGGGGTCTTAACACATGTAGCAACATGCTTCCCGCTTCTCGTAACTGCGGCAACTCTCCTCGGAAGAGGAAAGAGAGCAGACACCTGCGGGGCAGATGTGAGCCATCCAAACAGGCCCAGAGAGGTACAGCAGCAAAATAGCAAGCCACCATTTATTTTCTTAAAGCCTTAAAGGAGCAGGAGCTGTGGTAAGGAAAGCATACAGATGAAGGGATTTACACGAGGAAGGGAGGTACAATGGGCCAGTTGATCGCATTTTTACAACAAGGACAAGTGATTAACTTTTCACCTTAGAAGTGGTTCTACATAAGGGTCACCCACAACTTCTTGAGAGTTCCACCGTCTAAACAAGGCCCAGACAGGTTATTTTTCCTCTCCCCGTAAGCAGAAAGATAGGGGCAATCCTGCAACAACACGGCTGAGTAAACAACAGTGGACTGAAAGCACACAAGAGCACAGAATAGCTATATAAAATCCTAAAGCATTCCTAAAGCAGCATCTGTGCTTTGATCCTCACCACAATTACACACTTATTTTCATGCACCACTGCCAAAGAAACAGCTCCAAAAAGTGCACTGGCTTTTATCTGTAAACATCACTGGCCTTAAGTT